>NC_085866.1:51572532-51610032 GCF_034702125.1 Engraulis encrasicolus
CACCTCACGAAGGTCAAAAATAAACTGTACACTATTTCAAAGCATACATTTACCATGCATCATCTTTATAATATATGAGTTGGAACTTGTCTCGGAAGACAAAATTCTGACCATTATCTTTAAAGGGATTAAACGTTTAATTAATCACTGTCCCGAGTCAGTCGATGGTTATGTGAATCAATAGTAAGTGAACGATGACTCTCGTGACCACTTCCACGGTCCGCTGTCAGAAAACCCCAAATGCAACTTTTTTGACAGAGCGGTCCGAACAAGTGTCATCATGGGAAACACTTTTCATATGGAAAATCGCTTTACATACCGTATTCAGATTTGTATCAACTGCTGGCACTCCGTGATGAAAAACATTCTCACAGCAAGTTTATTTGAACAGCATTTTTTCATTACGATGTAGCTTTTGAGACAGGCATGCCACGGGCACCGCACAAACAACGTCATCCTACCTTGTGCCCCTTTTGTTCTATCACCTCTACAGGTATGAAGCCCACCTCCATGCGGGCCAGCTGACCCTGTTGCCTAGTGGTGGTGGTCAGCCACGAGACGTCAGTGACACTGTCGTCACCAGCTCCACGCTGCCCATCATCATCCATTTCTCCGATGGCAAGGCCAGAGTACAGCCCTCCACCTCCACTGACGCTTTCACCCTCCTCACACAATGCAGCACATATCAGTAAGTATACGCACATACTGTATATTCGCAACACGCACTGATGATGGCCTACGAGCCGAAACGCGGCTGCTTGTGGACGTGGTGGTAATCTATAAATAAATAATGAGACGTAGCTTGTGAGAGCGGATTTTTCTTCTTTAAGTTGATACCTTTTGTCGCGCACCCAATGTCATTCATTTTTTCCCCGAAGTTGAGCGCGCCCTCTGACAAACTTGATATATACTGTATGCCGTTTGAGTGTAACGGAGTTATTTACATTTTTTTTAATCAACACTTTCATCACGTCGAAATAGGAAATGGCTGTCCATCACATTCACTGATATCACATTCACAGCAGTGGCGGAACAATTGCACACCGGGCCCCGGGTCAAAACACTGATAGGGCCCCTCATGCAGCCTGTAAACCTCATAATAGGGGCCCCACTAACAATACTGGAAGGCTCTGGGCCCAGGGGCAAGTGCCATGCTTGCCCTCCCTATAGTTCCGCCTCCGATTCACAGCTTTAGGCCTATTAGATCACTGATTCTTGAAAGTTTGGCAAAAACATGTCCCTGCAGTAAAATGCTAATTCTGTTGAAAATCAACTAAATTTTCACGAACAAAATGAATCCAGGTAATGGCCAAGGAGTCTGTTACACAAATACACAGTTGTTTGAAATATTTAAGTGTAATTTTATTACTTTTCATGGCTATAAACCTGTCCACACCCTGTAAAAACGCCTGTCCCAAGGACTAGCATCATCATTTCAATTGACTTAAAATACAAAAATCACTAACAGAATTGAACAATATCACCATGATGTGGAAGACCATATTAAAGTGGTTCTACAGATGTGCACATAGTGCATGTAAAACAATACTATTACTATTGTTTTCTGATTGCTCAAAATGTGTCCACCATATTGGTCACCACCGTCAGATTTTTTCTAAAAGACAATAAAATCAGGTATGCACAAGGTAATTTTTATTACTGAGGACCCCTTTTCAAACCTTTAGCTCTACTGCATACTTCACCATCACTGAAGCTCCTGTAAGTTTACTATTTTGTCCTCAATTTGTTAATTTGTTTGGACACTGGTACTGTCCGAACCATAAACTGTCAACACCGTCGGGGGTTTTAATGGTATTATATTACATTAATGTTAATTAATATATACTTTCTCAGAAAAGGTATGAAGCACTCAAGAAACAGAGCGAAAATGAAATGGCTAATGTGAACAAACAATGCATAATATGTAAAAGAGTCACCACTCTCAGATTACTGTCACCACCGTCAGTTCAAAAGTCACCACCGTAAGAAAGAGTTTTGGACATTTTAAATGAATGTGCTTACAACATTTTCCTTAGGAGTTGTTGAATTATCAAAGTAATAGCCAATTTAAGCCTACAAGAATATTTGTGAAATTACAAAAAATAAGTAAGCATCGTATGACGGTGCATAATTTGAAATTAGAACACATGAAACAGTATTAAAATAGAACAAAAGTGAATTTTCAACATTTAAAGGCATATGTGTGAACCAAAAAATACACATAATCACTTAAAAACTCCAGATACATATGCAAACAAATCAATACAATTTTAATTACTTTTAATTGTGTCTGACGGTGTTGACAAAAAACAAGGTATGATCGGAGAAAAGCCTGATTTATGAAAAAATACAAAATGGGGAGATTGGCCTTGTGCATTTCTGAAAAGCCAAGACCTTAGTCTACGAGGATATGCCATATAATTTTGTAATTCACTTAGTTTTTTTCTGTCAACATTACAAGCTGTTTTAGCCACTTTCTCAAGAATCAGTGAGATACAATACCGTACCATCCCGAAATGCATTGGATAGGGATATTATTGTTTTGCCGTGAGTGCTGTCTCTGCCGCATATATTGCGAGTTAAGCCCATCATGTGTGCTAACTGTCTATTATAGGTGAATGAACCAGAGGTGTCAAAAGTAAAAGTAAAAAAAGAAACAGTTTCCTTCCCACACAAGTAACTTATCGGAGTAAACTATAGACCTGTGTACTCGTCTTACGATCAGCTAACTGTGCACTGGTTGGATCAAGTTTGTGGCGAGTCCCTGATATGTTTTCAGTGTTTTCAGTAACAACACAGTCTATCTATCCCATTAGTTACAATGGAGTAAATAGTGTAATTACACCACAAAAGTACTTTTACTTTTACTTTTGACACCTCTGCAATGAACTGATTACATTTTGAAGACCTCAAGATGGCTGATGCTTTACGTGCTAACCTAAGGTTGGGGGCCTCTCGGGGATGAACACAGTAAAAAAAAATGCAGTGTTAATTCAGTACTTCAACAAACTCAATTTAACATCATCATTGTATTTGGTCCCAGATTGCTCTGAGTGATTTATTATTTACAGTGTAGCTCTTAACAGTCTGGGGTAACTGTAGGCCTTGTTTCAAATCTGTTGTCTGAGATGAAATTTAAACTCTACCGGGCAGGTTCCGGGTACCCACGACAAGTGTTCAGCAGACAACGGAGAAGGTTCAGGAGGAGAGGGACTCGTGGGTCACGGCTATCGACCGCCTGTGTGAGAAGTGGAAGCGCAGCTCCCAGTCCGAGCCCATATACGCGGAGCTCAAAGAGCTGAGGCAGTCCAGGCCGGTCTCTGGGCTCTTCAGTCAGGCCGTAGGAGCAACACTGTCTGACGCCCTGCTACCTTTAAAGGAAGTGGTGTCTGATCCGATGGTGCCCCCCAATGAAGCGACATCCGACCCCCCCTCCAGATCCTTGAAGGAAATGACATCTGACCCACCCAGAGCCTCAAAGGAAGTAACGTCAGAGCCACAGCTACACTCAAAGCAAGTGACCTCAGAGACTGCGTTATGCTCGAAGGAAGTCGCAACACCTGATCCACCGCGACCTTCAAAGGAGGTGGTGTATGATGTCCTGCCACTTCCAAGGAAAATGGCCTCTGACCCACTGCTTCCCTCAAGGGAGGGCACCTCAGGCCTAGTGCCACAGTCGAAGGAAATTATGTCAGACACACTGCTCCTCTCAAAGGAAGTGACATCAAACCCACTGTCACCCTCCAAGGAAATGATGTCAGAACCACTGCTCCCTTCCAAGGAAGTGACATCAAACCCAGTGTCACCCACAGCGATATATGATGAATTGGTACTCACAAACACTGTGGTCTCTGGCCCAATGGCACCCTCAAAAGGCGTGTTGTCTTCTGATACGTTGTATGACAATAAAGCGGAGGCTACAGTGCCTAACAATGCCAAGTCTCCTCATCTTCCGATCTCAACACCATTGGTTAGGCCTTGCAGTCCAGTGCCTTTGCCAACCACACCCACACGGTCTCCTTTGCCAACCACACCCACACGGTCTCCTTTGCAGCCAGTGTATGTATCACCACCTCCACCACCCGCGCCGCCACCACCACTTCTCCCCTGGAGGAGGATGCTGCCCAAGAAGCGCACCAAAGCCTTCCACTGGGACCTGGTGGCTCAGGATAAGGTAAATATATAGGATGTAGAATAAGAGAAGAATGTAGAATATGGAATACAGAATATAGAATAGAATAGCTTTTGTTATTGTTGCAAGTGCAACAAAATTGGGCAGTCCTTGTTTGGTGAAGCAATAAATCATTCATATAAAAAGATGTTTGAAAAGTACTCAAACCTCACACCCACATCAGTGTATCCCAACCACACACATCCACACACTTACTGTACGTTCAAAGCTCAACACTCACATACCCACCCACACATAACACATCCATACATATTCACAGTATCATTGATGGAGCACAAGTTAAATTGTAGGTGCAGTAGGAAAAATTGTATAACCACCGCCCTCCTGTGCTATACTCCATGGCTGAAGGAGGCAAATATCTTCAGCACGTGACCGTAGCCTTGTGGTGTGGAAGGGCTCGCTGGTGATCCGTATTATTGAAAAGAATATTGTAATTTTTTTTACATACGTCATTATAACATTGCTATGGCATTACATTAAGTAACAGATTAAGACTTTGTCTTTGATATTTTGGTAACAATAAACTTATAACAGAGGCCTTGGCCAATATGAAAGGGTTACTGTAGTTCGACCAAGATTCACATGGTCTGTTATGTGTTGTATGTGTAAACTGAATTGTTAAGCCCACACTATATTCAATATGGTTTGTACCAGTATTATCACATGGGATCCGGTGATAATTGAAGAGAATAATACAGGGAATATGGGGTTTCTAATAACTCTTTTTTTTTTTAAGTGTCACATTTTTGTCTCGCCCTAATATAGATTGACAAATCCTTCTGGGCACATGGAATTAATGGTAGGGTGGTGAAGATTGACACCGATCGGCTCTACTCTC
Organism: Engraulis encrasicolus; assembly: GCF_034702125.1. NCBI lineage: Eukaryota > Metazoa > Chordata > Actinopteri > Clupeiformes > Engraulidae > Engraulis > Engraulis encrasicolus. The sequence goes on from NC_085866.1 coordinate 51,577,563, forward strand.
AGTTCAAAGTCAAAGCCCTCGAGAAACTCACTGAGAGTCTGGACTCCAGCCATCACGTGGAGATCATGCTGAATCAGAAGATTGCACATAACTTTAGTGAGTATCTCTCAGCACAGCCAGAGTCATTTTAAACGTGTTGTGACATTTAACATACCACTGTAGTGTTCCAGTATGTTTGTGTCATTTGGGGAGATTGATGATTAGGTTGACTGATGATTTCTGAAGCAAAAATGTACATGAAGTCCTCATTACAAATTTATTTTATCCAAATCTCAAATCTCTCCAGGCTTTTAAGTACAGATAACACACACCGTATTGAATAACTGAAGGTATTTTACCATGTTCAGGCCTAATTAGTTCTCTTGCTGTCTTGCAAATTTTCTTGTAATAACACTAGCTTAGTGTAGTGTCTCTGAGACATAGCCGATCTGGAGAGGTTGAACCCCTTACCCCTAGTAAGGTGTTCAGGTGGGAAGGACATGTTTTCAGTTTTTTGCTTGAGAAAAAAAGTATGAATTACTATTCTTCCCCATTCAGATTGACTTGCCCTGGTAATTATCTGTTGAATATGAATCTGAAAAATTGCACATGCACATTTTTTATTTCACTAGAGGCGATCCTGGGTCTGGTGGACCCGTTGCATTTGAGGGGCTTATACATCAATATTTTCTTAACTGTTTGATACAATACTGATCAGATGTTGAGTAGACAAGTGAGGGGTTATGGAAAAATGTGTGCAGATACTGTTCGGTCCTCCAGTTGTGCATCAATATTGCAACCATGCACGGGAAGAGCACTAGGTCTTCAATCGGAGACCTTTGATTGAACAGGAGCAATGTTTTTTTTTCTTTTTAAAAGATTTTTCCGTAGGCCTGTGTCCAGTGGACCTGAACACCTTCTATTTAACAAAAATATGAACACCTTACACGGGTTACCAGCAGTTTCAGCGTCCAGCTGGGATTTGTTTTCGAGTAGATTCAGTCAGCTATTGCAGCGCTCCAAACACCCGTATGCCTCGGCCTGGTAGCACCTTTGCCAGAGGGAGCTATACCATCTGTGGCATCCCAGCACATCTGGGCTTTGGTGCTTTATTAAGGACAAAAGTAACACCAAAGAATTAAAAGTCAGATACAGTGTAGTAGAATAATCACATAGGCTACCATACAGTATATAATTTAAGTGCATTTGGAATTATATCATTTAAATGTATATTATAGGCGTACTGTAATTTCAAAATATTAAACAGTATAAAGTATATAAAGAAAATGTAATGTATAAAGAAACAAAAGTATATTAACAATGCATTTTTTGCTTTATTTGTCATTACTTCTTGGTTTCTTGTAATTATAGCACTTAAGCAACAATAAGTGACCTTTAGGATATAATGGTGAGGGTGGTTACATTATTCCAAGTTATACCAATGGGAAGCTCTCTATCTAAATCAGGAATAATGGTAGATACCCTGTAATAGACCTCACCTCATTTAAGGCCACCGCATCAATGGGTGTGGTGTGCTGCAGGGTAATTGGCTAGTTGGCCACCAGATGTCAGTATACTCTGGCCTATCTGAGAGAGCCGCTGGCATTCGCATCAGAGTTATATGAGTCTGGTATAGTGACTCGCATGACAATAGCATAGCGGTGTTGTGGTGGAAGGCAGAGACAAACACAGCCAGCAATCTGAAGAAAAATCTGAGTGATGTAGAGATATACCGGTAGACAAATAAACGTAAGCTATACGTTTGACAGACTGCTAAGGCTGCTATCTGAAGACAAGGTGAAACAATTGAAGGAGAACCAAGTCAGTGAGACGGATGTCATTTATCCCACAGAATAACAGTCACCTCTATTTAATACAAAGTCCCAAAGTTGTGGTGTGATTGTTCTATCAGCATTGTGAGCACCTCTGCACCTCTACTCTATTGTGGTTGAGGATCAGCTCATCTGCTGCGTCTCCCCACTTGCCATCAGATTTCATCCAGACAACAATTAGGAAATTGTCATGAAAGATGCATATCTTTGTATTCAGCACCCAAAGTGTGGTGCTGTGTGTGTGTGTGCCTGTCTGTCTGTGTCTGTGCGTGTGCGTGAGCGTGTGTGTGTGTGTGTGTGTGCCTGCGTGCGTGCGTGCGTGCGTGTGTGCGTGAGTGTGTGTGTGTCCGCCTGCCCGCAATGTGTGTGTGTGTGTGTGTGTGTGTGTGTGCGTGCGTGCGTGTGTGCGTGAGTGTGTGTGTGTCCGCCTGCCCGCAATGTGTGTGTGTGTGTGTGTGTGTGTGTGTGTGTGTGTGTGTGTGTGTGTGTGTGTGTGTGTGTGTGTTTGTGTGTACGTGCGTGCGTGCGTGTGTGCGCACTCCATTGCCTAGTCAGCTGAACAGCAGCAGTAGTGGTGTCCTGACGACACAGCTAAGGCCTATATTCACACGCCTCCTATAAGCAAGCCTCAGGACCAGTGTATGGGGAACAGTGCATCGATCATAGCCCACTGAACCCCTCCATATATGGGTCAAATGCACTGGGTTTCAGTGCTGAGGCAGATAATAATCTCACATTTGTATAGGCACCACTGCAGTGTATGACTTTCGGAAAATAGAAATAGAAATAACTAATTTTAGAAGTGTAAAGAGGACAAAAATCTACAGCCACCACCACCACCCTGCCAATTACTGTAAAGGCCCTTGGTATAGCTCCTCAGAACGTACCGCTGACTATTTTTGCCTGGAGAACTGGCACCAAGATGAATCAAGTTGTTTTCAGCAGATGTCTTTGGATAAAGTGGCAGGTAGCAGTAACTTGTTTGGGGACTTCACCTCACATCGTCCAATGGTTGAACTTGACATGACACAGGGGGGGTGGCACTGCTGGGTGACGATAGTGTATGTGAGCACGACCTCTATTGGTTAGTCTGGCTAGGGTTAGATGAGGGTAATTGAGGTATACGGTCTGTAGGGAGATAACGGTGTAATTTGTATGTCTGTGCTTTCTTCGTCAGCCACAAATGGGCTCTGGTGTGTAGTGTGGGCAGGTGACGTTGTGAGGTGAATGCTTAGTTCATTTTGTGGACGAAAAACAGAATGGCTTCTACACCTTTATTAATCAGGCAGGAGAGTGAGAGAGAGAGAGAGAGAGAGAGAGAGAGAGAGAGAGAGAGAGAGAGAGAGAGAGGAAATTAGTGGGGAGAGGCGACCTCGGGCCACAATCGAACCTGTGTCCCTGGTGTAATGGTTCGGCACACTAGCCCACTGAGCCATGTTGCCCCACATACAGTATCATCTGCTACATTTTTTGCGCAATGCATTCTAGGTTTGCCTGAAGCATTCTCTTTTGACTGCGGTTAGATTTTAGTTGACTCACCTCTCGGCTCCACTCAGGCTGAATCACCACCTGTTCTCACGTATACGTAGGTGGTGTGTGTGCGAGCTCCATCAGGATTCAGCTGAGGGCGGCAGCGGCTGCCCTGCACACATCACTGGAGCTCTCACTGGAAAGGGGAGTGAAAAGCCAAGACACCCACTGGGGAAATTTAGCGTCGAACAAAGCCAAAACGGAATGAGAGTACTAGACAGTGCACTGCAGGGGTGTAGGGGGAGCCCATCTTCAGTTCAAGCGCAACGTGAATGTGCAAGTACGTACTACACAGTGTGGGATAGTGTAGTGCGCAAAATGCAGGAAAACCTTTGGATAACGACTGGATTTTTTTCAGTAAGGGAAAGGCAAAGGATTTGAGTTGTCTTTATCATTTCAACTTCCTAGATTAATGTTGAAGTGACAGGATCCTGTCCTTTAAAGATGCTATATAAATAAATGATAACTACTGTCAGTCTGAATTCCGGATTTAGTTGTTATTATTTTTTGGTATTGTAATGGGTCATATTTTTAGCAACAGTGAACTTGTAATTCAAAGTGTGTGATGGTGGAACATCATTATTGATTTTAGTATGAGATGCCCAAGAATGGCAGCGTATTAACATTTAATCAAGACATTATGCAACATGCCAACCAGCATTATGCTTAACCAGTAGTCTACTACACGTGAGCTGAACGGACTGTTCAGAAGTCTGCCCAGAGTGCTTAGTAGTATAGACAGAAGTGATTTTTGGCCCTGGTGCTGTGTTAGTATGCTTCAACACAGTTGCTTAAGATGTTAAAAGTTCTGGTAAAATTCCACCTAAATCGCATACGGTCATAGGAAGTCACAATACAGTCACAGTTAGTTGTATTGTTTATTATTAAGATTACAAAAGCCTTTTGTTCTTTGAAGAAGAATGTGACCAGGAGACCTGAGCTATAAAAGTAAGAAGAGAAAGTAACAAAAAAAATACAGGTATAGTAATTTCTAGTGCCTAAGTAATGCACTGAGCCTCTGTGTAACACTTGACAGTTCAGTGCTAGTTATTGTTGCTGAAATCATAGTCAAAGCACATCTGGATAAATCTGGTATACTTTCTCAGCTCCTAAATTGTGATAATGAAACGGATGTATCAACTTTCAGAAGTGATATATGTGTTTTAAAACATGCTAAAAATTATGATGCAATCCAATATGAAGATTCTCACAACAGCTTGAAGCATTGAAGTGTTAGGATGATTTGAGCTTAGGGCATCACCAGTTTTGCGAGAAACAATCAACAGCATGCACAAGCAAGCTAGGCATAATAAAGATAATGCATCCAAGAAGCTTTTGATTGGGTGCTTTGTGTTAAGTTAAAAGGAAAACTTTGGATGGATTTATTTGAATACATACTGTCTTTATTCGTGGCTTCAGTAGTTTTCTGTGTGTTTATGGATACACATTTAGCACAACAGCAGGTCAAAAACTGTATTTGGTCTTCAATTTTAACAGTAGCAGTGATATGAATGATAGGCACATAGTATATCATTGTGAAAGGTGCTCACATAGTATGAGAAACTGGGTGGTGGTAAGAACCATAATGGTCAAACAGACTGCCGGTCAAACATCCTGCCGGACCGTCTGGGTAGCAGGATGGCCATTTGCAGATTTTCTTTGGGGGGGGATTTTTCTTGTCAATTGTTATTTACAATTGGTCGTGCTTTACTACTAGAACTGCAACCACTCTACATAATTTTGCTCATGTTCCCACCAGCTCAGAAGTGTTCAGCGCAGAGGTTTAATTCCTTTGTGTACACGTTTCCAAGACTGTTGAAGGCTGCAGCATCCCTGTTGAAGATGTTGTGCTTGTGACTACCATGCCAGGGATTTGGGCTTTTTTTGTTTAAATACCACAGCTGAGTTAACCACAGTAATGTTCTTTCCTTTATTTTATCATCTCTGCTTATGCATCTGCTTTGCTTCGGCGGGTCAAAGGAGAGGCTCACTAACATGTAGAATTGTAGACTATTTGATAGAATACAAATGATTCCGCAGGAGTGCCTCTGGAGTCTGGGGGATGTAGGTAATTAAACACAAGCCCTTTTGTACTTAAAGCCCACACACACAGCAGTCTCTTCTCTCTCTCTCTCTCTCTCTCTCTCTCTCTCTCTCTCTCTCTCTCTCTCTCTCTCTCTCTCTCTCTCTCTCTCTCTCTCACACACACACACACACCTCACACATTTTTTGGTCTCTAGTGCTTGCATGCGGTAGAAAGAACACTCTGCTGTAAGTGCTGCTTTTTTGCATGGTGTAGTCTAATGAGGTTGTGTGTGCAAATGCAGTTTTTGTTGAAGTTCCTGTTCCTGTCTTTTTTTCTCTAGACATTTTCCTCAAAAGTTTCCCGGTTCAGCCAGAGGAGTTGCAGGAGAAGCTGTTCATCATTAACGAGGAGGACGGCGGCCTATCTGATGAGCAAATTGCCTCTCTCAGGAGGTGAGGGGAAGCTCCTTCTAAACCTCCTCACCCCCTAATGAACGAACGCAGGAAATGAAATGTGGGGCTGGAACATTATGTTAGAAGAGCTCTTTTCCAAAACACTGTAAAAGACATGTTCGTGAATTCGTCTTTTTTTACACTTGACATTGGGGCAATAAGAACTGGGTTAGTGTTATCTGATTTTCCTCCACCAATTTCAAACAACCGTCAATAACCAGATTTTACTTATATTAACTGAAAAGTACAATAAAAACATAACACATACTTTTTGAATATTTTTGAAAACAATTGGATGTACTGTGTTTTAGAAAAGAGCCCTTTCTTCTGCACATCAGTCACATGTACTGACATTAGGAATGGCAAAACAGATGTTGTACTAACATGTTGAGAGCATTCTTTCTGCCTGAAGACTGCCATTCATTCAGGCAGAGGTGGAAATCAAAGTAGAAGTATCAAACGAAACCTGCCATAGTTTCCTTCCAACACAAGTAACTTCACTGAGTCACTGGTCTACAGTTACTGTAGAGTGATGTTCCTGATTCTGTGCTGGTAGAAAATTTGGTGGTTTTCTTCTCAGGTTTTTCTGGGTTTTTTCCCCCAGCAACAACAACGTTTAGCCTCCTCATTAGGTATAATGGAATGACTGGTGTAACCTACAGTATATAATAACTTGTTCTAGTGTTGTACTTACAGGTACACAATAAATTTACATCTACTTTTACTTTGGGCACCCCTGAATCCAGGTCATGCTAGTCAGAAGAGTTACCATAAGTTGTAAGCAAAGATTCCAGAAAACTCCGTTCTGCAACTAGACTCAACTAAACTTGACTGCCCTTAGATGAACAATGTGGAACTTGATGACAAAAGCACTGACTTGTATTTGTAGCGCCTGCTAACATCTCCCAACCAGAATGTTGGACAAGTGAAGTCTGTTTCATTTACCATCCAAATGTAAAGTTAAACCACAAGGCACTCCCCTTGTGCACACAGCCACGCAAGTGTGAAATGGTTTAGATGAATGGTGGGAGTGGGCAGTGGCGCATCAGGGGAGAATATACACGTAGATGGGACAGTGATAGAGCTAATGAGGATGTTGTTAAAAGATGTCATTCAATTTTATGTATTCACTTGACCATGCTCTGAGATGTGTGAGTACCAAGGCCTTTAACTTGTATGAATGGTGATAGTGGATGGATGGGGCAAGGGATGGGAAGGAAAGGCAGGCAGACAGACCGGCAGGCAGACAGACAGACGGTCAGACGGGCAGGCAGGCAGGCAGGCAGACAGACAGATGGGCAGGCAGGCGTGCCGGCAGGCAGGCAGACAGACAAAGTTCCTTGGTAATGGGTCTTTTTTATTGTGGCTCCTGTCTGGCTTTAATAAATGACATTTATACAGGGAAGTGGCATTGTAAACAAGGTTGTCAAGCAATATCATAGGACACAGCGGTGCGAGTACAGAGAAGTTGGTGATGAGTGGCAGAGGAGATCTCAGTTAAGGCTGGTGGTGTGTCACGTCATGCTGACACTGATCTGTAAAAACTGCACATCCATTGTGTTTCGTGCTGTTTGTTATGTTTGTTATGAGGACTTATTTTTATCCCTCAGATGAGATGAGATTGTTGGTGAAATTGGCAGACAAAGCCTAAAACCGCCCCAGCAGTTGTCATGCATCTGATATTGTACACTCACTCACTCCCTCACTCGTAGGTGAGTCTTGTTTGAGACACTGGGCCATGTGTATAGGGTTCCTGTTGTGTGCAGAGGTCCGTGCCCTGATCAGGGCCTGTCTCCTAATAGGTAGCAAGAAAACACTCTACCTGGATGCTCTCAGTCTCAGGTCTACAATGAAGAGTAGTCTACCAAAGCCTTTTATGGGGGCTGCTACTCACTGATTAAACTTTCATTGACTTGTCTTTGAAGAGATGGACACCATTGAGTTGCCCTGGGGGGGCCTCTATGCTGAAAGCTCTGAAAGACGTCCTTATCCACCCATTCATACCTCTTCCATCTACTCACCCCTCATCTATCCATTCAAACATCTTCCATCCAGGAGCTCGTCCTGGGTCATACCATTCCAGCGACCTACCTCAACGTAGACGAGCAGTTGCTGAGAGTAACTCCAGATTTATTTATTGTATTTATAAGGCCTATTTGAACGTCCCGTCAGTAGAGCGTGGGCTACAAGAATGCAATCCCGGTAGAAGGCCCTTGGCTCGCAGTGGACGGGGAGCTGCAATATTAATGCAGGGGCAGAGCCATAGTCACTGCTGCACATCCCCAGCCTCATAAAATAGTTAGTCTCCCAGGCTTTGAGCTGAAACACATTCACAAGACTTTAAGTCCATTTTGGAGTTCAACCCTGGGCCGGTCGGTGGAGAGGGCAGCTCAGCCACTTGGCTTTTAATCATGCCTCTTTTACCTGCATGGACCACTAAAAATGGAAGAGCCTGCAGAACATCCCTCCCTCTTTGTAGATGAAAAAAGTAAAAAGGGGGATGAAAGAAGCTTTAAGGGCAGAAAGAACAGATGTTCTTTCGTGAACACAGTGTAGTGATTTTTGTAGGGATTTTTTTGGTGTTGAATAGACTAGTGAAGGAAAAACACATGGGCAAGAGGTCGAGGAATGTACGGAAGCAGGACATAGATGTTCACGTGGGCGAGTAGTTTGAAATTTGAATATAAAAAAGCAAAACAAAACAAACTTTCAATCCAAATCACTGTCTGTGCTCGGTCTACACCATCTCATTTTCAGCAAACACATCCACAAGAGCCTATCTGCTACGATTTTCTGCTAAGATAGAAATCTGGTTACCTGGTTCACACCAGACCATATCACAAGTGAGATATGGTCTGGAGATCGCCTACTGAATTACTTGTAGGGGAGGTGTGGTTTACGATAGCCAACAGCCGTTTATTGGCCATCAGGAATGTATCATTTGGAGTAAACATAGGCAGCCCGTAGCCAATCCTGTCAGTTCCTGTCAAACAAACAGCAAGCTTCCATTTGTCAAGTAATACATGTCATCATTTTGCCATCTTCCCGATTGTGAAAAGCAGCATGGGATTTCCCAGGCTAGCTATCTGGATAGTGAACTGGCATCATGTTTATTAGAGCTATCTCAAAACGAATTATATTTGCCTCTCAATTTCTGACCTAATCAAGACTGTGTTGTTTATACAAAGTTGATGTCAAGTTGGAGTCATTATTTGCACATAATATGGCTATCACCATTCATCTGGAAACACTAGAGATTTACATTGTCAGAGTATCAAAGAGTAATGGCTCTATGGACATGTATCTAAATGCTTGCATGCTGAATTATGTAAAGGCTCTTGTGGCTACCCTTTCTGCATGTACGTACCATGAAACCTTTGCACACATTGCGCACACGTTTGGTCATTCATCAACCGCAAAGGATGCATGGGAGTCCTTTTCTGTCCTCACTCCATTCTTGATTCAACCAGAATTAAAGTCAAGTGTCTAAGGCCGCCTCACGGTACCATTACTGGGGATGGTCCTTTTTGCACTTTGATGATATGATACAGCCTCATGCTCCTTTGCACGTCCCCTGAGCACCTTCCTCAGCTAACTATCTGCTCCTCATGTGTTTACTGTCTGAATGGCTAAATGAGTAGGGTACTCTGTGTCGGATGCAATCGCTCTCCCTAGTCTACACTCTCTACAACCTCTAAAGATGCATCTTCAGAGCATTTTTTGTAACAATTTTTTGTTTTTACATGTTGGATTTGTGATATTCTAATTCATACAACCTTTTTGTTACAGTATGTTGACTTAGTTGTGGCTTTGAAGAAACATCTGCTAATAACTATAGATAGATGTTATTGAAAATGATTTTTCACACTAAGTTTATCACAGTTACCTGAGGGTCACACCAGCTGGAGATCGGTGAACAGCATTCCTTTGACTATGTTTTAGGGTAGTTTACAGTACAGTATAGACGTTTACAGTTTACAGTATTGAATGTATGGATGACCCAAGCAAACACAGAGACATTTGTAATTTTAATTTATATTTACAGATTGTAATATTTTGCTTCTTGTTATCTGTAGATATGTGCCAACTGTAGATGATGTGGAGATGTACAAGTCATACAAAGGGCCGGTGTCAGACCTTCACATAGTGGACCAATACATGTTGGCTGTAAGTGTCCATTTCTACTGCATTTCTCTCTCTCTCTCTCTCTCTCTCTCTCTCTCTCTCTCTCTCTCTCTCTCTCTCTCTCTCTCTCTCTCTCTCTCTCTCTCTCTCTCTCTCTCTCTCTATCAAATGCCCCCCCCTCTTTCTCTCTCTCTCTCTCACACACACACACACACACACACACACACACACACACACACACACACACACACACACACACACACACACACACACACACACACACACGCACACATACACATACACACATACACACATACACACAGAGGCTACCTTGCCAGCTGCATTTTGGCTGCAGCGGTGTGGGATTGTGGGATGTATTTGTGTAATGATTTGTCACATTTGAACATGTCACATTGTCAAACACTCGCTGCCATCTGCTTTGCACTGACTCAAGGTCTTGCAATCTGTTGCCACCAATTACCACTTGGATTGGTAACAAATGCATACACATTCTGTATTTATATTGGGCGGTCTGCACTGCAATATATATGGCAGGTTCACTTGAAGTCCTCCTTTTGAGTAGTTTATTTAGTCTATTGTGACAGGGACCATGTACTAAGTTCATTACTTACATTTAATACGGATATTTTATTATTATTTTATTACTTAACAAAAATAAATAAAAAAGGTAATTTGTAGATTCTAGCTAAATGCTAATTTCCATCTGCAGACCCTGGGCAGGTGAGAGATAACATGTTGAAGTGTTTAATGGCCACATCTGTCAAACGGTCCACAAATATCGCTGTGAGAGAGGCTGTTTATTTTGTGTTAGGGTTTTGTGTGTGTGTGTGTGTGTGTGTGTGTGTGTGTGTGTGTGTGTGTGTGTGTGTGTGTGTGTGTGTGTGTGTGTGTGTGTGTGTGTGTGTGTGTGTGTGTGTGTGTGTGTGTGTGTGTGTGTGTGTGTGTGTGTGTCAGAGCCTAATTGTGGACACTCAGTATTATCTTGTCAGAAATGAAAAGATTGGTTGATAATTTCACATTATGATTTTTTTCCATGGGAACTTTCGTCAGACTGGCCACATGTTTACACGATGTCTTGAAATTATTTACTTAAAACTGTGGTTGTCTCTGGTGAAGTCCATGACTCCATGATGAATGGCTCTAAATTCATGTTTAACTCTCCTAATCATTCAATAATTTAGTTTTTTGCCAGTAACGCACAACATAGGTTTTTGCAAGTAACGCACAACATATTTTTGTTGGCTGATTAATTCAATATTTGATGTACTATGCTCATAGGAAGATTATATATTTTAGTTTCCATTCTTCTTTGCTTACTCCCTATTCCTAAACAAATACGTAGGTTTCTTGTGCCCTCACTTACTTTTGGATCCTTTTCTGTCAACTGTAGTTGACCACTTCAGGCCACTTCACTTAAGGCTTGAGACTAGTAGACGAAAAGTGGAAACCTTAACAAGGCTTTGAAGACTACTTCCTTACAAGACAGAACCTTTTTATTAAAAGCTTGTTTTTATCAAAATGGTCATGGCCAAGTCATAGTCTTGGTAATTTCATAGCAAGGTTGTTGTGATCTTGAGTTTTTTCAGCAAACCATGAACCAGTCCACCAACAGGACCAAGTGCACTAAGAGTCTACTGTTTTTCAAGTACATACAGTATAAAAGCGTGTGTGAAATGCTGTGCCATTTCCTAATAGGTAAAATAGCGGAGACAACTCCTTGCCTCAACCTCCCAGTTATTTCCATGGATCAGTGCACTTGTAAGGCATTTTCCCTCCGATATACCTCGTAAGGTAGTCTGTGAAATTCTTAGGAGCCGACACCAAAAAGCATTAGGGTGTCATTGGCCCTGTAATTCTCAAGCTAGACAGGCTTATCCTCAGCACTCCAAAACACATTCCTGGCTGGGAGCATTGCAACAAGTGAGTGGATCATTCTGGAGATTTAAATATATTTTCACCTTTATCTGCTTTCAATGTGTCTTTTCATTTCAGGGTTTCACAAAGGTCTGGCTTTCTTATTATAGTATAGCATTTAGGGAGATATGGGAAGTCAAGGTTCTTTTTCATGAATTGCCAAGGTGTGTGTTCGTGCGTGCTTGCATGCGTGCGTGCGTGAGAGAGAGAGAGAGAGAGCGCTTTAGTAAGAACGTAGGCCTACAGAGAGAGAGAGAGAGAGAGAGAGAGAGAGAGAGAGAGAGAGAGAGAGAGAGAGAGCGCTTTAGTAAGAACGTAGGCCTACAGTTAGTAAGCACAATTCCAAAATTGTGTGATTTAAGACATTCATTCAGCCAATGTGTTAACTCAGGTGTTTCTCAGATCCTGCATGAGTGTGCAGTCTAGTAATATCAATGTAGCAGGTGTGAAATACTGTAGTTTTGCATGTTCTTTTGTGTCTTGCAGAACCATACATAGTGTATATGCCACATACATAATGTGAAATGAACAAAGTAAATAAATAGATAATACCATAGATCGTAAACAGGTGCATAATTAAATAAGTGATTATAAGTAATTAAATTGCCATTAAGAAGTTAAACAATGAAATGCAGTATATTTGCAAGTTATAGCCTAAATAACCCATACATATTCCAGTAATGTAAAAACACTATTATGTTAGTAAAACATTAGTATTAGTACTGAGCAGTTTAAAAAACCCTGAAGTTCAAAACATAGGCCTTTAATTTACAGTATTTAGGTTTTGTTTAATTAGTTTCAGTTGCCATGGGAGTCTGCCAGGGGTTTAGGTTCAGTGATGCGAAAGATGGATGGGAGGCAGGTGAATACACAAGTGATGGAGAAGGAGATCTTCCTGCTGATCAGAGTTTGAGATTCAAGAAATAAGTTGAAGCTTTGTGGTTGAAACAGTATCACGGTTGAGATGTTGTGGGTACACCCTAACTGTCATGGCCACTAGGGATGTAGATTATCGATTAATTCATTAATTGTTAGCTGATAGAGTTTATCTATGATAAATTCATAAGAAACTTTTTTCATCCAAATCTCAATGTTTCAAAAAAAAGATTAAATGATTAACAAAAATGATTAATATTGAAAATGAGAGAAAATACTTCATTGAAATGAATTTTTATTTATATTCTTTAATCCAAAGGTGATTTAAATGTTCCCACTCTTCACACCCCTCTGCACATTCATTCATTCATGCACTTAGTCATGCCTTTTTCGCCTGTGTCTCTCACCAGTTAAGTTGGCGATTAATTGAAATTATTTTTTTTTTTTAATAATCGAGTAAAATTGATTAATCGATTAATTGTTGGCATCCTTAATGTCAACGTATCTGGCATAATTGGTACGCCTGAGACCCAGGTTCATGCGACTTCTTCTATCCAGGAGCAGATTAAGTAATTATGGCCCCTAGGACCAGCCATTGTCTTGGCCCCCATACCTCCCAAAAAAACGCACATTGGCCCTGCTAATCAGACATGCTAAGACAACTATACACAGTGCTCACAGCTATAGCAGGTAATTGGATACTGCCATACACAACAGTCCCCACTATGTTATAGAGTTGAGCAGAACTATATACGTACATAGCGTGTGTACAGATGCACAGCAACACATATTTGGCAAGGTGCTGTTGGAGGGTGGACAATTTGTGTAGGGGGGTGTGGGGAAAATGTTGTATTTTTTAGATGGAATTTTCTGCATTCTAATCTATTTTAGGGCAATAAATGGAACATCCCATCTGACTCACTACCTCAGATTTGAGATGTTAAAATGACAAAAGAAATGTAACATGGCCACGCATGGGATGCTATGTTGAGAGGTTACTATCCATCAGTCATTACTGAAATCCCAAAAACATAATTTTAAATGCCGAATCCAGGTAGGCCTACACATAAGTCATTTTTGTAGCATCTCATGAACTCAAATAATTGGAAAGATGGTTTTGAAGGCTGGTTTCGGTCGTGTCCATGAGGCCAAGTTGTCCTGGCCCCTTGGGGCCTTGGCCCTTTGGTCCCCTTGGGCCCCCCACCCTCGGACCTGACTTGGACTGTGGGACTATTCCAGTTCATTGTACACTATATTGGCTGGCACATGAAGCATCTTGGAAAGATTATTATTGTGAAGGTGGTTTTGAAGGCCGGTTTGGGTGGTGGCTGAGGCCGGGGCCATGTTGGCCGTGCCCCTTGTGGCCTCTGGCCCTCTGTGGGTCGAGGCCATGGGGCCAAGTTGTCCTGGCCCCTTGGGGCCTTGGCCCTTTGGCCACCTTGGGCCACCGTATCTGACTTGGCCCAGGGACTATACCAGGACACTGTACACTATATTGGCTGGCACATGAAGCAACTTGGAAAGATTATTGTTGGTGATTTTGAAGGCTGGTTTGGGTCGGTGATCGTGGGGCCAAGTTGGTCTGGCCCCTTGGGGCCTCTGGCCCCCTGGGCCTAGGCATGGTAGGCCCGTGCATTAATCCACCCCTGCTTCTATCTGTTGGTGTATATGACACTGGGAGCCCATCCGTTGAAATGCATCTTACTGATTTGTTTTCAGCAGTGTTGCATATGATACCACATAACCAGGCCCAGATTAAGATGCCCTGGGTCCCCTAGGCTACAGGCTGCTGTGGGCCCCCTGGGAGGGAAAATTACACAACAAATTTCCAAAGGCTTTGTCATAATTACATGTTAGGAATTAAGAATAACATGTCTACCAACTGTACTCAACAGAACAGATGAATTTTTCAATAGAGAATCTTGTCACAATTCTGGAATTTTTCACTTCAGGCCAGTCAGGGGCCCACTGACTGGTGGGGGCCCCTGGGCTGCAGCCATGTCTAGCCTGTGCGTTAATCCAGCCCTGCACATACCACACTATGTACATGCATCATATCTTACGTAGTGTCTCAGAGCTACGTATGCATGCACCTTTATTGTTCTTATTTATTTTTCTCTACCATGGTGTAAATGTTCTACATGTGTTCGGACAGGATAGGATTTTGTGACTAAAATTGAGTGAGAGCTTGCGTGCGTGCGTGCGAGAAAGAGAGAGAGAGAGAGAGAGAGAGAGAGAGAGAGAGAGAGAGAGAGAGAGAGAGAGAGAGATAAACAAGCGGACACCCACCTGTGTTTGTGTTTGTTTAGCTACAATGCCACACAGTGATGATGACTCATATTCAGATGTCTCTTTACACAAAGGAGTTAAATGAAGGGCTGACTTAATTATTTAGCTGGTGAATATTTCAGAGAGGTAAGACGATTATTATGGATACAGGATTTTGCAACCTCACACCCTTACCAGATTGAAACATTACATTGTATCTCACCACCTAAAGCCAAGGTGACACTGAGTGCAGTTATGTATGTGTGAGGACTATTCCCATTTAAAATGGAGTGGTGGCAGAGTTTGCTTTGGAGACGAGTCTTGTAAACTCTTTATTCATTGCGAATGTGGCTGTGTTCCAGGAATATTCCATTTTGCAGAACGCTGTTTCACCCATGGTAAAAAGAATAATCTGGAACTCGACTACTTTGAACATTCGGTTCAAAACCAGAGTAATCCCTGCTTGTGAATGTGTGCATATGATTTATTCATCTGTGTTTTGCCTGTGTATGTGTCTGTATGATGGTAATTACTGTGGCAATGTTGTTGTCTTCGGTTTGTAGATGTGCCATATTTCATATTTGAGTCCACGCCTGGACCTTTTACTCATACTCAGAGAGCTGCCCATCACCATGGAGGACCTGGAACCGGTGAGAACAAGCACATGAAGTGCATGCACGCACGCACACACACACACACACACACACACACACACACACACACACACACACACACACACACACACACACACACACACACACACACACACACACACACACACAGGTACAGTATACTTGCATGCATACATACACTAACAACACACACACACATACACACAAGCACTATGTTTCACAGGAATGCATGCACACGCGCACACGCACACAACACACACACACACTCTCTCTCTCTCTCTCTCTCTCTCTCTCTCTCTCACACACACACACACACACACACACACACACACACACACACACACACACACACACACACACACACACACACACACACACACACACACTTCATTAATCATGGTGCTTAGCCTCAGCTGAGTAATTTAAGAGCACAAAAGCCCGTGGCAAATTGTATGTATTTATTATATCGCCCAGATGATTGTGATTGGCAGGACCACTCATGTTAAAGTGTGAATGGAAAAGTTTTCTCTCATTAAGACAATCAGGTGAAGTTAGGTCCGAGCTCTCAGGAAGTCTGAAGTGGAAATCAGCATAAAAGCTCTCTCTGAGGTCAGCACCCTGAGAGAGAGAGAGAGAGAGAGAGAGAGAGAGAGAGAGAGAGAGAGGGAGAGAGGGAGAGAGATGACTAAGATAGATGGATAGAGATGGGGAGAAAGAAAATAGGAGAGAGAGAGAGAGAGAGAGAGAGAGAGAGAGAGAGAGAGAGAGAGAGAAAGGAAGGAGGAGAAAATAAAAAGGGAAGAAAAACAGAAATGAAGAAAAAGCCATTTACTAATGCAAAAGAAAAGAACGGAAAAAAAGAGCTAATCCTACCTGACTGCTGGCTCCTGGGGGAAAGAAATTACATGGAGTTGAGGTTGTGCATTGCTAAATTAATTCTCTCTTTCTCTCTCTCTGGACATATTTCCATCCAGGCATGTATTAGTTAGGAGGAAAGAGGGAAGGGGAGTGGAGAGGTAAAGTGGAGCACTCCCATCTTCTTTTTCCTCCACACTCATCTGCAAACAAAAAAAGGAAATTGGTCATCTAAATTCAGGCAGCGTGTCATTTCACCTTTTTATTTAAGATTTTGAGAGTGTCAATCTGTGTGATACTCCCGGAGAGCAGAACCCCCTCATCTCTATGTTTATTCAACTGTTTGATGACGTCCACGCTTGCCTGGGTCTGAAACTCAGCGGCACTCCCCGGCCTCTGTGGGGTTATTATTTATTTTGGTGTACGGTAAATATTAACGAGCCTTAATACATATGAGTAACTATGTCTGGAGCTCTGAATGTTCTTAGAAAGTCAGGATGCAATACTTCAATTTTCCTTTATTACATCTTCATTAGACCAGGGGGTAGGTTATACAGTTCAGTACAGGTCAGACTTTACTCAAACATCACACATTATCTGGCATTGTATGCCTTGAGATTTACTATTATTGTTGGAGTATTGGAGTACCGGTATATCAGTACTTTATGAGTGTGGTTATCCCCATACAGTACAGTGTGCCCATGGCAGTGCTGTGGTAACTATTATTTAGTGCCACATGGCATGTGAGTGTATTCATATCCCTTATGGCCCAGGAGCAGGGCTCTAAATTAACATCAGCTAAGCGACCAAATGCTGGTGAAATTTCAGTTTGGCTGGTAGAAAAGACCAACTTCCTAGCCACTGTGACCCATTAGTGAGTGTTTGTTTGGCCAGTAAGATTAACATCTACTAGCAATTTTGTCTGGTGGTGAAAAAAGTCAATTTAGGGTGCTGCCAAGGAGTTGTTTTGTGGTTTAATCTTTGACTGGGCATAGTACAAATCAGACAGGCTGGTCATATGATCTCAATTGTCACAGAGAAATTGATAGCATGGTCCATTAATGCTCTGGCTTTACTGAGTAATCATTTGAACAGCAGAGCAAGTTGAACTTCCACGCTCTTAAAAATCTACCTTCCATGCTCTTCAAAACTTACCTTTTCCCACATATCCTCCCAGTTCAGCTGTGAGCTCTAAGAAATAGAGAAAGCTGGTGAATTTCCTGAACAATGCTCAACTCTGGTTGTCAAAAAAAGACCTACAAAATCACTAACTAAAGTGTGATCCAATTCTCACTTACTTGCTAACTCTGCGTCGCCACACACATGCACTCTCCACAGTATTGTGATTTCCACTGTTGTACTTAATGTTGCAGAAAATGTCCTGGCGACATTGTTTTGTGTGTTTTATGTATTGTATAACATGACCAGTTGTATGGTTACTTGTAAAATTTTTTTTACAGAACTCAGTGCCCACTAATCTTTTAAATTCGTTGAACATTTTGGGGTTTACAGTAAGTGCACTTACACGCTCAGAGTATGATGTTTTCAAACAGAATATTGTCAGTATTCAGTTCAAAACAAGTTCCAGAATATTCCATACATGTATGGAACAGCGTTCAGCAACCGGAATATTCGTGTGCACAAACCAAATGCTGCCACCATTCTGTTAAAAATAGGAATGTTCCTGGCATGTACTGCGATCAGTGTGTGCACCACCTTTCTGGTCTTTCACCCAGCAATATTGTATTTCCCACTTCACCCAATGCTTTCAGTACAGATTTCAGCATGCCTCTCTAACATACACTGTACAGTATATTCGTCGTATGATGATACATGTGTTTACCCTCTTGTGTTATTCACACTAGCGTACTGTGTACTCAGTGACAGTGTCACATCTACAAACAGACAACATTTCCGAGCAAAAAACGAGCCATTGAATTGGCATGTTTGCCAATAAGCCTTGGCAACATCACAGCCTTAAAACCTCTCGACTGTACTGAACTGCCTCTCCACAGCTGCAGTGAACACTCACCTCCTTATCTGTTGTAATTGCTCATTAGATTCTACAGCTAAACAGTTTGTGGAACAGTCTCTCAGCTTTGCATACTGTTTGAGTGGTAGAGGTTAGGAGGGTCTTTATTCTCTCCACTTTTTCAGTCGGTATAATGTCTCACATCAACAAATTCCCTGGACCATCCCCACCTAATACATTTATGCAACAAAGCATTTAATGGAAGCAGAAGTCTCAACAGGTTTTGAACAAGTTATTAAAGCATCATAATAAATTAATAAAGAGTGTAATGCACATGTGTGGGTTGACCCAGGTGCATACAGTAGCTTGAATCTAATCTAACTTGCGGAGTCATTCTGCATCAATTAAATATAAAGGTATTTAAGTCAGCCGCTGGAATTTAATTGAATTTAATTTAATTTAAATCAACTCTTTTCTTTTTGATTCTGAGCTGGATTGATATTTCCAGATGACTCAGTACCACTTACTGTTTCATTTTAAGAATGTTATCAAGGAAGTAGCACCACTGTGGAGTGGATTAGGAAGTCCTTGTACTTCACCCATTGTGCTATGGGAAAACAATGCAGTAATTGCTTGAGTAAGTATTTGCAACAAAAGTGTGGCCTTGGGGGTGGAGGTTTTTAGACATTATTCATTTCTCACTGGCACTTGGACGCAGTAGGCCTGGGAAGGGAAAGGTCCAGTTTGGTAACCTGGCAAGCAAGACCATAGCCTGGTCCTGACCATCCCATAATACTACCATTTCATTTCGTATTCATGGTCTGGAGGTTGTTCGATCTGACACGATTGCAGGAAGCGAGAAGGACATTTTTGGAAAAATCAGGATAAGTTGTTGAACCAACATGTCTGACGTCTATCTTTGGCGACGTAGGACCGTTTGACAGACATGTCTGACAGAACATCCTACCGTAGGATAAAATTACAATGTAGGACTTTGTTAGAACACTGGCCAAATCCTACCACTCAACATCGCTCATGCTGTGATTGGAGGTCGGGTTTTCCGTCCATTTCAGTATGGCCTGTACTGCCCTACAATCTTAGAACGCAGTAACTCTGAAAACGGCAAACTGAGAAAAAAGGCTTCAAAGTTTTCCATATGGCGCGACAACTGTGTTGTCGGTAAATTGGTGGTGACACTTCCTGGTAATGCTTGTTTAGGATAGAAATTTAATGCACACAAAAAAAACCCCCAAAAAAACAACATTTATGTGTCTTTTTGCCACAAAAAGCAGAGTTACTGCGTTCTTGGCTGGTATTACTGCCACAAAATGGAGTTACTGCAGGAGTTACTGCGTTCTTAGCTTGTATTACTGTCTACTCCCAAACCAGTCCCATTGGAACGTGCAGCAGTAACTCGCCGAATTACTGCGTTTTTGTTTAACCTTTTTTGGGTCATTTTTGCACTTTCAAAATGAGTTTTCTCCAAAACGGGACGGATTTGGACCACCATTTTTGGACACAAGACAAATGAGGTAGTTTAGAACCGATTTCCGATATAAACATTTTTTCGACCATTTTGAGTTACTGCGTTCTAGTATTGCACGGCAGTGTAGTGGTGAAGTACTAGACCAACTCACCAGAATAAAATAAAATATTTTTAATAAAATTGACACGATTGGCTATGGGCTACATATACACCAAAGGATGCATTCCTAATGGCTAATAAGTGACCGTTGGCAATAGTAGACCACACCTCTCTTACAAGAAATTTAGTTGGTAGTCTCCAGACTATATCTCGTAATATTGTCTGGTGTGAACCAGGCAAACACTAGGGTAGATTCAGAACCAAAACAACAGATTAATCCCTCTGAAAGGCTGAGATTTCCACCTAACAGTGACAGACTCTAATGCATTTTCTTTTATGCAATGTGCATAATGTATTCAAGTGCTTAGCTCCACCAGAATCACACTCATTCCCATCTTCACACTTTTGTCATTCATAGTCAACAGAAGAGCTGGTTTGACAGCTAACCATACCAGGCAATTGCCTAGTACCCCACCAAAATCTGCCCTCTGCAGAGGCATTTAGCCCCACCTGCAAAAATACCAGCAAGATTAATTCAAAAGGGTCCCATATCTTAATTTTGCTTCGGGCCCCCGGATGGGTTGAAACGCTGTTGGTCAGCAGTCTTCTTCCACAAATATGTGACCATGATATATTCTACTCGTTCCAGATCTATAGATTCAAGGTCTTCATGGATAATGTTATCCGCAAACACCCTCTAATTATGTACAACTGTCCCAGTAACCGTCTCTCTAGTTTCTGCTCCAAATCTGTATCCATTGGAATCTATCAACGTAACGAATCCAACTGACTTATTTTTACCCAGTCTTCCTTACTGTGGTTCATCCGTCATGCAGAGTCACTTTTTTCGGGGTTTTGAAATTCCAAAGCATTCTCAACTCAACAATAACTAGAATGGGCACTCGGTAGAGCACAAACCTTCGCCTACGCCACTTATTTTTTTCTGGCCATCTTCAGAGTGTGGGGCATAACATTCTCCAAATTTTGGTGTTAGTTTCATGTAAATCGGACCGGAATATCGTAATATTACATTTTTGGCCCAGTCTTGACCTCTTATTCAATTCCGCATGCACACGTTGTTCTGGCATATAGTGCTTGGCAAAGAAAAACGTTTTTGACCTTTTCGTGACCTTGACCTTGACCTTTGACCCAATCACTCCCAAAAAGTAATCTATTGTTCCTTGGGTCATGACCAATCATCCCAGTAAATTTCATAAAAATCGGCTGAATTTACGTTTTTGACCTTTTCGTGACCTTGACCTTGACCTTTGACCCAATCACTCCCAAAAAGTAATCGATTGTTCCTTGGGTCATGACCAATCATCCCAGTAAATTTCATAAAAATCGGCTCAATTTACGTTTTTGACCTTTTCGTGACCTTGACCTTGACCTTTGACCTTTGACCCAATCACTCCCAAAAAGTAATCGATTGTTCCTTGGGTCATGACCAATCATCCCACTAAATTTCATAAAAATCGGCTCAATTTAAGTTTTTGACCTTGACCTTGACCTTTGACCTTTGACCCAATCACTCCCAAAAACTAATCGATTGTTCCTTGGGTCATGACCAATCATCCCACTAAATTTCATAAAAATCGGCTCAGTTCTGTCTGAGTTATACTAAGTACAAACAAACATTTTGACCTTGACCTTTGACCTTTGACCCAATCACTCCCAAAAACTAATCGATTGTTCCTTGGGTCATGACCAATCATCCCACCAAATTTCATAAAAATCGGCTCAGTTCTGTCTGAGTTATACGAAGTACATACAAACAAACAAACATATTAACAAATAAATAAATAAATACACAGCGGTCAAAACATAACCTTCGCCGACTTTGTCTTGGCGAAGGTAATAAATACACAGCGGTCAAAACATAACCTTCTGGCGAAGGTAATCATATATACAATCAAAAGGCACCCAACCACCAGTGGCGGCTGGTAGTCTGTCAAACAGGGGAGGCTGTTCAATTACAATATGTCCAGAACGCAAAAATAAAGGTGGGGGGGGGGATTTTGACACACATCTTACATTGGTCCTGAGCCACATATGGCCTCACACACTAAAGGACTCTTGTTGAAACAAATTTGTTAATCATTAATCATTATCCCCCTTGTAGCCTATTCATAGGGAAATGTTTTATTATTATTATTATTATTATTATTATTATTATCATTAGGCCTACCTCCGCCACATAATGATGTGATTTAGTTTGCCTTCGTTGTCTTTGTTCATCACTGGGTGCACGGCTTAATTTACCACTAGAGGTCGCAAAATCTTTAATTATTTACCAGACATTGCCAACACAGTAGGAAACAAGGACTCGCCACTCACGGGACTTGGCAGTTAACCAGTTGATAAGACACCACGAAAGCTCAAAAGAAACGGTTGTTCTTCCCTACCTTTTTCACCAAGTCAATATTAGGCAGTGCTCTGCTCTGCTCCTTGATATTCATTTTCTCCTCATAAGGACGACTGGAATTCGCCAGAATTTAATCCACAATGCTTGGCATTTTGCATAGCTCTAGCTTTCTTGCAAGCTAGCCCTAACGAAAAGTAGGCAACTTCAACTTTTGAATTGGTAGATTAAAAAGGATAAGGACATGCCACTATTAAGACTTTATTCGCAACACTAGTGTCACTAGGTTTACAAGAATATGTACACAAAACTGGAGTACACCGCAATGAATAGCTTCCCCACTGGTTACCACGACGAAACTTCTCAGTCAAATTAATAACATATCCGCATTTCGAAATGAAATCAACTACTGTAGCCTACTGACACGGGGTTCACCCAATCACAAGTCGGAGCTCCAGTCTCCGGTCCCTCCCCCCT
The DNA here is from genome assembly GCF_034702125.1 of Engraulis encrasicolus. NCBI lineage: Eukaryota > Metazoa > Chordata > Actinopteri > Clupeiformes > Engraulidae > Engraulis > Engraulis encrasicolus. The sequence goes on from NC_085866.1 coordinate 51,600,469, forward strand.
CCTCTCTCTTCTCCATTCACTCCCAGTGAGGCTCAGTCTCAAAATCAAAAAAATTGCACGGCAATAGCCAATGACCGTTTAGCATTTTGCCATTGAAAAATCGTACAATCCCACATGCCATTGAAGTCCATTGAGACTCGACTCGCTTGCGTTGTCATGAGCGGAAAAAAAACTCGTGCGAGCCTCGGGATCTTATAACAGATTGGTTTCATCTCTAAGTTGAGCACATGCATTTTCTATGGAGCTGGGTCTGAAATAGCAATGTTATTAAGTTGTGTAAAGCATTAGTTTACATACTATTCTCCGTGATTTTGGACAGGAGGCGGCGCCTCCCTTGTACTCAAAGAGGAATCGCCTCTGCCAACCACAGCACCCAGTCGTCATGAATTATCTGATAACTGTGTATGATACTTGCACATGTATTACCTCTTTTTATGGACATGCATTTGTAAATGTGTCAGGGCCTTTTATTGCCTCTTCATCGTTGCTTCATAAATCCAGTGTCCAATATCTGACAGGATAAGCCCCAAATCAAATATGTAATGCTAACACTTGTCATCCAGCTAAAGGGCAGGAACGGACAAGTATAGAGAGAGAGAGAGAGAGAGAGAGAGAGAGAGAGAGAGAGAGAGAGAGAGAGAGAGAGAGAGAGAGAGAGAGAGAGAGGGAGAGAGAGAGAGAGAGAAACTCATTAGTTTACTCTGGGCTCTGGCTATTGATTAAATACCATTTTTAGGCATTGTTTTTCCATCTCAGTGGTCAAGTCCTCCTTCCTTCCTCCTCTTTCAGGGGGGGATACAGTATGGAAGAGCCAGATGCAGAGCAGGAGAGGATAGTTCACTGGCTTCCATTCATTTCTTCTCAGCTCTGTAGAGATGACCCAAGAGGGAGGGTGGCAAATGCACAGCCTTTCAGCAAAGTCACCAGGCCTACTGTACCTCATCTGCAGCACACCTCCCAAAACATCCACCAGGCCTACTGTACCTCATCTGCAGCACACCTCCCAAAACATCCAACCGGCTTCCAACTGAGCCAAGTACCAACCCCCCAACCGACTCACATACAGTATAGTGGTGGCGCATAGTAGAGTTACTGCATGTGACTAAAAATGTAATGCAAGAGAATACCACATGCTCTCGTGATAGTATGAGCAGTCAGGTGATCAGCTGATCAGCACATACGCCTACATTGCCAGAGCATCTCATGTTTTGGCTCATTAGGTTCATACAGTATAATGTATAATGCTGTATAATGCCGTGCAATACTAGAACGCAGTAACTCAAAATGGTCGAATTTTTTTTAATATCGGAAATCGGTTCTAAACTACCTCATTTGTCTTGTGTCCAAAAATGGTGGTCCAACACCGTTCCGTTTTGGAGAAAACTCATTTTGAAAGTGCAAAAATGACCCAAAAAAGGTTAAACAAAAACGCAGTAAATCGGCGAGTTACTGCTGCACGTTCCAATGGGACTGGTTTGGGAGTAGACAGTAATACAAGCTAAGAACGCAGTAACTCCTGCAGTAACTCCATTTTGTGGCAGTAATACCAGCCAAGAACGCAGTAACTCTGTTTTTTGTGGCAAAAAGACACATAAATGTTGTTTTTTGGGGGGTTTTTTTGTGTGCATTAAATTTCTATCCTAAACAAGCATTACCAGGAAGTGTCACCACCAATTTACCGACAACACAGTTGTCGCGCCATATGGAAAACTTTGAAGCCTTTTTTCTCAGTTTGCCGTTTTCAGAGTTACTGCGTTCTAAGATTGTAGGGCAGTATAGGTCTCATATGGCCCTAGACCATGCTATTTAGGGTGCTAAGCCTACTTTTATTATATTTTTTATTTATGCTGCTATTCATTGAGAGCAGGTCTATCAAACTGAACTCCCCATTACTGCACATTTTCAGATCATGAATCTGATTCAAAGCAAACACCTGGCTGTGACCATTTCAAAGCCACAGGCATAGCTAGATGTTCATTAGGACCGGTCCAGCTAGAGGTCTAGGCCCTCGAGCAGAGTGGGCATCCATCCATATTGAGAGAGAGAGACACTAAATCATGCACATTAGATACATACATGCTGCACCTGCTGTGCAAACTGGTCATGAATCTGTGCAGCGAGCCACATGCCTTGGGCATAGTTGATATGGACTGGGAAGGACTGGGAACAGCAGAAATGGCTGCAGGAAAAATCTCCAGCAAATAAATAAATCAATACTCTACACTCGTACGGTTACTCTACCAAGTGAAACGCCTCGAATGTGCACTTCAGGTTTGCTCTACGGTTGTGCAATAGATATGGTTGAAATGCAGTTCCTTAAAAAGGTTATATTTTTTAAGTATCTAAAAAAGTTCAAATATTCACGGACATTAAACACAAGCAGGTAAGTGGAGTGTTTCTGGGTCTTCACCTTTTTTTCTTGGTGCTCATCAGTGTAGGGGCTCTCAAACTTGGTCCAGGAAGACAGATGCTGAGGCACTCAAGGTAAAAAAAAAATGCAACCTTGAGTGCCTCAGCATCTGTCTTTCTGGACAATATTCACGGACATTGAACTTGGTGTATATGAGGGTTTTTTTTTATTTCATTTCAACAGACCCCTAGAGGCCCCATTCCCATGTGTCACTGTAAACAAATATTTAACACCATTTACTCTGAATTTCATCACTGGTCATTGAATTGGTGACGTCTGTTGGGACATACTTTAGGTGAATAAAATGTAATGGCCCACTGATAACATCTGCCTCTGCAGTCAAATACAAAATAGTGACTTGTACCGAAGTCTCATTAGAAGTAGTACAACAACATGGATAAAATGCTGTATCTATTCAAGCAGTACTTACTGTTTACTGTACGTAAGTGGTTTCATAATTTTCTTGTGAATCATGAACACAGTTACCCACAGATACATGTGTGGAGTGGAGTCATCTTATCCTTACATTGAACTGAAGTGGTTATGAGGTTAAGCAAAGGAATGCCTTCAGAATATCCTGTACAGAATCTCACTCTCTCTCTCTCTCTCTCTCTCTCTCTCTCTCTCTCTCTCTCTCTCTCTCTCTCTCTCTCTCTCTCTCTCTCTCTCTCTCTCTCTCTCTTTCTCTCTCTCTCCCTCCCCAGCTGATTGACCAGATGATCCAGGTGTGCCACAAGCTTGTCAACTCCCAGTCGTTTGTGTGTGTGCTGGAGTACTTGCTGGCTGTGGGCAATTACCTGAATGAACACGCGGGCAAAGACAAGGCAAAAGGATTTCGCCTCTCATCCTTGACTAAAGTAAGTGTCTTTTTAACTTGGCTTGAATACTTTTCTTTGTTTACATTCTTGTTGTTAATGATTGTCCTCCGACCTATTAATATTGTGGAACAAAGTCAAAAAAATTGCATGTTGTGCAAAATGTAATTTCAAATTCTTTGTATGACCAGTGCATGTAAAGAAATTGACAATAAAACCTACTTGACTTGACTTGACTTGAACCTACAAACCGGGTATCATAAAAAGTGTATTTACAATGCTTTAAATTAAGAAAAGACATAGTTTCACAACAAATGAATGTAGTAGCAACAAAGGTTCTCAAAACACTTTGGGACAGGGCCATACTGATTCCTCTTTTTAACAAGTTTGTAAAAGTCAAGAGACGACTTTCGTAAGTTGTGTGCTAAAGGAATGGTTCTGCTGTTGTGCTCCCCAAACTTTGTCATATTTGTTTTATGATGCAGTACATTTTTACGGTCTGTAATATGTCTTGACTGTGTGCAGCATAGACTGTGGAAGCAGGAAGGCCTAGGGCCCGGGAAACTATTTGAAAATATTTTCAGACCAAAAAGTTGAATAGCATTAAATGCGTGTCCGTGTATAAATGTCTGATGTATGAGTGTGTCCGACAGAGTCCCTCTTGTGAGTATGCTTTTATGTTCACATACTGTACAGCAGGAACAGGAACAAGCAGGGTGCAAATTGCTAATGTTCCCATTTACGTCTAGTGATTATGCTAAGCTATGCTAATAATTCTGATCCAATAAATTTAAGTACTGAAAACAATGAGAAGAAAATGATACGCACATTCATGAATAATGCTTGGAAATACTGCAAATATGTGAAAATCCAAAATGGGTGGACTGTTCCTTTAATGCAAATCCATTCATATTGCTTAAAATCTGTAAGCAATACAGATAGATACAGCGAGGGAACATATTCCCTCTCTGGTTTTTCGACCCTGGGAGCAAGTGTAGTGAATGTTTACTTTAAGGTAATGTTGGATTAATAGGCCTCTGATTTGTAAGTGGCACTGACAAGTGACAACACAGCGTCGTTGACAGCAGACATAGTCAACACTCTTGGTCTGTTTTGGCAGGCATAGTGAAAAACCTGGAGTGCTCTTTGTAAAAAGCCCCTGTGGTATTCCACCTTGGATTCCAGACACAGCGTCTCTTTGTTTTTGACATGAATAAGAAAGCTGCAGCCTGCTCTCAACTCAGCATCTTTCTGGCCTTGAGCAAGCAAAAATGATAACTCAATGAGTTTGTTGACACATCTCTCACATAATTCAACCTTCAGTACGTGTGTCAGAGGGTTATTTTTGTTTACCCAGTTTTGATGTTTCTGTCTTTCATCCTTTTGCCATTTGCCTGATTTTGTCTTTGTAGTCTCAGTTTTTGCGCATGATGGATGGGGCCTGATTTTGTTTGAGCTGTTGGTGTGAGTTGTACTTCAGGTTTTTGGGGATGTGTTGCTACTTTTAGGAAATAGACTGAACTAGACCGAGTGGAATTCAGTTTCTAAAATCAAGTGTTTACATGGAGCAGCAGTTTACATGGACCTGCTGTCTAACGTTAAGTCTGTTTGGTTCACCATGACTCCTCAGCCTATGCCCTACTTACCCAGGTGTATCTTCTTGCACAGCCAGAATGGTGCTACAGCTGAGCTCTTTAAGCAACCACTTGTGTGGCTTACTGTACAGCCGCTCAGCAAGGGTTTAACATGGATCAGTTGGCTCAAGTTACAGTTGCTGGGTCCAGTTTTTTTATCCACTCTGCGGAATTCACCCATGCTTTCCCACATGGTGAAAAAAGCACCCCTCTCATCCATATCCTCAGCCTAGACTTCACTGCTTCTTCTGACATTTCCTCAACAATTTCACATAGATTCATACAGACGTAAAGCTCCCCTCACAATGCATGCACTGACCTTAGCATACACCTTACACTGGACATAGCCTTCCATCTTTCTCTCTGCCTCTCTTCTTTCAACTCTTTGCAGTTGAGGTCTTCCTTTCTCATCCTCCTTTTCTCATCAGGTCTTCCTTTCTCACCTCCTCCAGGGAGCTTTCCAACAGCTTTTAGGACTTTATTCTACAAAATGTAATAAAAAAAATGAAACCTGTTGCCTGATGGCAATTGAGTGTGACACCAGCTGTTGCAACTTGGTGTCAAGTTCCCCTCTTCCGTATTTTTGACAGATATTTTTAAACAAGAGAGTGATTTACTCCATGAATGAGATTCAACTTGCTAGAGGCCATTTAATTTGGTCTACATAGCAACAGTGTATCTCAATTGTGCATTTGGTATTAATGAAGAAAATCCTTTTGACTATTCTGTTTGGTTAGCAAACGTTGTAAAACAGATTACATTTAATGTCTTTTTTTATTGCCAAAGCGAAACCACACAAAGCTCCTTAGGCCAGTGTAAAACTTACAACCAAAGTAGATGTGAAATGACTGAACAAGAGAGAGGGCAGGGCACAAGGTCAAGATGTGATCCCACTCAGCTGTACCTCCTGATCTTCATCTAACCCCATGAAGGCACATACAGAATGCTTGCAAAAATGCAAATAAAAAATATATAAAGGGTTAGATAAAAATGTATCCAATATATTAGCAAAATAAGCAAAATAAGTGGCCAAAAAGCCTCAATGGACACACATTTTAAAGGTACATTGTGCAGGAAATGGTCAAAAAAGTTACTGCAACTATGCTGCTCATTGAAACTGGGTTGCCTATTGCCAAATTTGATCTTTTCATTTACTAAGTAATAAACTAATATTTTCTGGTATGGCCCAAGAATAGTCATTTTTGCAGCTAAAAATGGCTATTTCTGGAAAGTCAAAATGGCGTACCATGGAGAAGATCCCCCTTTTCATGCATGAAAAGTGTAATTTTTCCAGTCATAATGAATATTTTGAATTTGGTGGTGGTGGTAAGTATTCATGAAAAATGTAACATTAGTGCATGGGTAGCATGGATTCTGGAAATAAACAACTAAACATCTTACACAGTGCACCTTTAACTGACACATCATGTTGAATACAGTGTACCCCATCAGCTTTGTTTGACTAAGGCGTCATGCAGATTGGTGAGGTTCAAGTTTGTGATTTATCTTTTCAAAAACCTGTGATGCAGACACAATTGGATAGAGGCACGCAGCCCACATGACAGCCTCATGGTCAGTAAGCACATATTTCTACTGATGAAAAAGAACCATCGCGTAAAGGAGCAAGAAATTCAGATTGATAGACACAAAAGATGCAGCGTGTGTTTGTTGACATGACTTTGCAGTGTGTGGATTTTTGCATGCCTCCTCCTCCTCCTTCTCCTCCCTCTACTCCTCTGCCCCTTCCTCCACCTCCTTCTCCTCCCTCTCCTCCTCTGCCTCTTCCTCTTCTTCCTCCTCCTCCCTCTCCTCCTCTGCCTCTTCCTCCTCTGCCTCCTCCTCCTCCTCCTTCTCCTTGTCCTTCTCCTCCCTCTCCTCCTCTGCCTCTTCTTCCTCCTCCTCATTCTACTTCTCCCTCTCCTCCTCTGCCTCTTCCCCTTCTTCCTCCTCCTCCTCTTCCTTCTCCTCCTCTTCCTTCTCCTCCTCCGCCTCCTTCTCCTCCTCCCCCTCCTTATCCTCCTCCTCTTCTTCCTCTTCCACTTCTTCCTCCTCCGCCTCCTCCTCCTCTTCCTCCCCCTCCTTTTCCTCCTCCTCTTCTTCCTCTTCCTCTTCTTCCTCCTCCGCCTCCTCCTCCTCCTTCTCCTCCTCCTGTCCCCATTTTTCTCCCTAACTAGTGTCTGATGAGTCTGAGCACTGTGCTTCTGTGGAGAGCCGTATTGTACTGTAGTGTAGGCTCAGGCTGCCTTGTTTGCGTTTTCTCTTAATGGTTCATATCTATCCTCTCTCACTAATGAGAGCCGGCCACTGGCGAATTGGAGAGATGTCATGGAGTGGAGAGCCCTCGGTTGGTGTGTGTGTGTGTGTGTGTGTGTGTGTGTGTGTGTGTGTGTGTGTGTGTGTGTGTGTGTGTGTGTGTGTGTGTGTGTGTGTGTGTGTGTGTGTGTGTGTGTGTGTGTGGAATAGGAGGGATGTCATAGAGAGCCCTGTGTGTGTGTCTGTGTCTGTGTGTCTGTGACGTGTGTGTGTGTGTGTGAGAGAGAAATAGAGAGAGATTGTGTGTTTGTGTGTGCCTCTCGTCCTCGATTAGGAGGAGAGCATGGGTGCAAGGCCGTGTTGTACCTCCATTTTTAGTCTGGTCTTTACAAGAACGTGCAATGAATTCTCAGATTCCCCTCAGCCTGTGGCCTTGGGCGAGATATTGGCATTCCTTGGGGCTCATAGAAATGTGTGTTGGCATCACACACACGGACACACACACACACATACACACTTACACACAGACGCGCGCGCACACACTTACACACACACACACACACACACACACACACACACACACACACACACACACACACACACACACACACACACACACACACACACACACACACACCCAGACACACGCAGACACAGACACACACCCAGACACTGACACTCATACAGTATATGCAGTGCACACGCACATACACCTACACACACACACACGCCGGCACACATTTGTTACCTTGGCTTCCTATTATCATTCTGATTGGGTGTGCTCATGTATGGGAGTGTGTGTGAACCAACCAGTGCTTTAAATCTTTGTTTTACTGTGCGGCGCTTTGAATAATGATCAATCCACCGACTTCATCATGAAGTGATCCACAGATGCGGCACTGCTTATGCTGCTTATCGCTGCCTTCACATAGTGTAGTGTGACTGCAGAGAAGATATTAGCATAAATCATATTGGTGTACTGCCGTATATCATTATTCATACAGTACAGCTATACATACAGTACGTATATAATGTTGAATGTGTGTGGAGAACTAGCATCTGTGAGAGTCAAGTTCATTGTAGATGTACCTGTACCTGTAAGTGTGCCTGGCCAATGAAGCTGATTTTAAAATATTGCTAGGTGCACTTCAATACTGTATATCAGTGGTTCTCAACCTTTTTTGAAGAAACGCCCTCCCGTAATCATCATAAGCCTGCCAGCACCCCCTTAATATTATAAAGTAAAACAGACTAGTGCTTTCCATTTTCTACCAAGTGCCCACCCCCCTGATGAAGCTGATTCTGATTTTAATGTCGGGCTATATTTTTCAGTTATGTAACACTGCTTACAATAACTTAGCATGATATTGTCCTCTGCACCCCTGTCAACTGTTCTCTTTTTCTTATATACATTTGCAGCCTCATAATGTGCATGTAATAGTCATTGACAAGACATAGATAGCTACCATATTACTACACTACTGTACCTCAACATTACAAAGTCTTTAGAAATACATTACGAGTTGGTTATTGTCGTTCTGATAACAGCAAATGGAGAGTCAAATTAATTTAACAATGGAGTCATAAGTCAGTGTAAAGTCTGCAGGTTGTCAGTGTGATTTTAGCTCAAAAGTTACACTTGACCAAAGAGTATGATTAACGCTATATTTTGAGTGGGACCAAATGTTATCTGAAAACGAGTTAATTTGAACTCATTAAGAGTTTGTTAGTACTGGTATTTTACTGGCATACACTCACACTCGTTAACACCTTTGTTCTGCTACAGCAGCTGTCTCAGTTGCATGGGGTGTATGAAAAGTCTAATTTTTCCATTCAAAATGAATACCTAGAAATTGACGGTGGTGGAAAATTCTCACGAAAAGGATGACATTTGTGAATGGGCAGCATAAACTGTGGAAGTAAACTACTGAAAAAAATGCATGGTCTACCTTTAAACTCACCTTTCTGCATACCCTTATGCTTACTAACAGTATATGGCTCATACTACAGTATAAAATTGGTTCAGTTCTTATATAAAATGTCATAAAACTTGTATGGATAAGTATGTTTTTTCTCACACACTGTTGCCTTTGTCATGCTACTGCAGCTGTCTCAGTTGTGTGTTGCGTAATTTCTCCCTGTCATAATGAATACTTGTACTTGTACTCTGCCTTTAAACATATAAACCCACTCACTCTCACTCTTGCCTTTTGTCCTGCTGTATGCAGCTGTCTCAATTGCGCGGGGCAGAGAGGCACGTCACCTTGCTGCATGCCCTTGTGGAGCAGATCGTGTTGCACGAGCCCGGCCTGGCCACCTTCCCCTCCGAGCTGGCGGAATTTGACACGGTCCCTGGGGGTACGCTAATCAAAATTTCATCAAAAGTGAAAAATTGGAGGGTTTCAGTTTGGTGATTTGATTCAATAGCCTCCTCTCTCTCTCCCCTTCTCCA
>NC_085866.1:51622532-51625032 GCF_034702125.1 Engraulis encrasicolus
GTGATGAAAAAAGGAGGTTATTTTCCATGTGAAGGACTCTAGCTCGTTTGTGTAATGAAATGTAGCATGGCAGTCCATGACCTTACCTGCAGAGAAAGCTTCAAAAGCAAACCAATTAAATACAATGTTTTCCATGTCATTTTTTTTCAAAGTCCTTGCTAAGAAAAGTGTTAGCTGCTTGTATGCTTGTTGGCTCATAGACACAGCATCAATGCCATGTTTGATGGTGGTACTGAAGAGAGTGAATATTTCTTGCTCAGTGCTGCCTGGACTCTGGGGGCCATGATATGCCCAGAATCGTCCACACGAGCGCTGTTGCCCCTCTTGTTGTTTTAGCCTTTCCTGCACAATCTGCACTCTCTCTCTCTCTCTCTCTGAGTAAAGTTAAGTGGTTTTGACACTTCCCCTGCTGAAGGTCATGCAAGCTCATGTGTTTCGCAAGATGATAAATAGATCTACATAGTAGGCTATATTGCGATATGCATTTGATTATATTGTAGTAGGGTGTTGTGTAGGCCAGTGTTTCTCAACCTTTTTTTATGCGAGGCACCCTTTCAAATCATAAAAAATGTCAAGGCACCCCAAACCAATAAGCCGTAACATGGCATCGCATCCGATACCACAAAAGCTTAGAAAAGTAACACATTTGGAGACGTTCAGGGCTTTATTGTGCGTAAATGGGAGATAAAAGATTCCACTGACAATTATTAACTTATCAATTTAGACAAATATGTATTATATTACATAATTTATTTATCAGCCACGTTTCCGCGGCACCCATGAATGGGGCCCGCGGCACCCCAGGGTGCCCCGGCACCCCTGTTGAGAAACACTGGTGTAGGCTACTGTGGATTTTAAATGCACTGTTTCTTCTGGGCTTTTTACTTTACCCCAAAGAGATGGATTGCTGTATACCCCAACACATCACAGTGGCCAAATCCAATGGTGCCTTTGGTAGTAAAAAGCCTGTTCAAACTTGCCTACACTGTACAAAACGGAGGGTTCCTCAAATAGCCTTCATTTTGTTCTTGGGGGAACCTACAAGTTCTAGTAACCTTAAAAGTCATTTGAAGTGCTTTAACATTCTGGGAAGAACCCAATGTTTTAGAGAACTTTTAATTGTTCTTCCACAATGGCAATCGAAGGGTTAGGAAAACATTTTTTGGCTTCTTGGAGGAACCTATTGGTTCTTCCAAGAACCAATTTGTCACATATATTTTCCTCAGGGAAGTCAGGAGTGCATCCATAGTGGCAAACTGAAAGTTCTTCTTGGAACTTTTATTTATTTTACAGAGTGTAGACCTAACAGCCATGCTAAAAGACTCGAAGCCACTCGGAGACCTTCGCCCCATAACAAACCTGACAGAAGGACTCACCTCCTTGAACACTCAGAGACTTTTTCCCTCTATCAGCACAGCAGCTGAGCTTCCCCTGGGAACCATGGGAGACATTAGCGGAGCCCTCCACTCCACAGACACACACACACAGTGCCCTGCCTGATTTCGCTGGCACTTCTGTGACTATAAGAAATCGTGCCCTGTGTACAGTACTGCACTGTGCTCATGGCCAAGATTGGACGCTTGAAAAGACTGAATACCTTTCAGCTACCCCCCTCCATATGAAATGTGCTGTGAATATAGGCCTATAGATTGCTTATCTGCTGTACATTGTCTTAACACTTCTACAGCAAAAGACAGTGTTACTTCAACACTCACAGAGTTGATTCAACCTTCTAAGTTGTGTTTGATCCTAGAGTACTCTCTTTGTGTTGAATTAACACTACATGTTTTTACAGTGCAGAATGCTATATGGGGAAATTAAATTCCAGCAAAGTTTAGCAGCTTGACATTCGTCTCAGCCATATAAGGCCTACAATACAAAATTGCACATTTAAAATACACAAGAGGTACATCAGTTATTATAATTTCCTTCCACCGTCACCTCCAGTGCTTTTATTCCTCTCTTTGTAAATTACAGCATGTGCCACTGATATTTTTATCCTATGTATGCGCTATAGCACATTTATTTCCTACCTTAGTCACTTGGGGAAGAATGGGGTGCTCATATTTTAACCTTCCTAACATGTATCTTATTTGACATACTATAAATGGTAAGATATTTAAAAGCATGCACTAGATGATGCATTGCATGCGCGCGTATTCACTGTTGCGCGTTTAATCCTCGGTGCCATTCCCCTTGTTCACGTCAGTTCGCCGCGAATCCTATCCAAGTTATCCATGTAGAATTCTCTCACTCACGTGCATGCACCCTCAGCGAGAGGTTTGCGCTCGGTGCTGGCTAGAGATACGCATACCCTTAAAACTGAAGTGAACCGTCTGCGCGCACCATGGGAAAGCCGGACGGTTGCCTGGTTTAAAATGCTACCGTTTTATAATGGTTAAGCTTACTCATTCGGTGACGAAACTGTAATTATAGATGTTAATGGATTTACAGAGTATCTGATATGCAAGGCACGCATCACTGGGAGAATAACAACTCC
>NC_085866.1:51630032-51662532 GCF_034702125.1 Engraulis encrasicolus
CTGGAGATCATCCATGAAACCTTTTGTTAAAACTGATCAAAATCTGTAAGAAGTGATAATTAACTTTGATGAACAGATATACCATTTGGAAGGTCATACGAAAATATATAAATGATTTGACCGATTGAAATTTGAAGGGCTGTTTTGGCGATAACGTCAAAAAAGGAAGTGCTGTAGCAGTAGGCCTACATAGTTACCCCTGGTGCACTACTACACCTTGTGTTATGTAACTGAGGTGTTGTGAAGTCTGTGTACAGTAGTCTTGTGCTTTTGCTGCACTAACACTTTTAGCAGAGAAAAATAATAATTACCAGAAAACAATGGGGCTGTCATAGCTTTATAGCTTGAACCCCTAATTACTGAGGTTCCATATATTCATATTTCAGGAAAGGTAATAAAATGTTGACAGTGTTAGCCATGGTGACTGCATATTTTATGTGCTAACAAACACTATTGGCTATCTAAACTTTGTCCACCTGTCTTACATCCCTTAAGTCTGAGTAACACTTCTCAAAATCAAAACCGTCTAACACACAATTATTAAAATATTAAAATGCTTCTGAAATACTGCACATTTCTCTCTTTGTTACAGATCCTTGTCAACATCGGAAACTACTTCACTCTAGAATCGGTGTTTCTGTCTCCAAGGAAAGGAATATATAATTTCAACTTCCATGTCATCAAGGTGTACCAGAGTCAAACGATACAGGTAAATTACAAAGGACAAACTGCCATTCATTCTGAAAGCTACTGAATCTCTGCTTCCCAAAAAGCAGTTCTCAATAACTATAGCCAAGCAGTGACATATGTGACTGGATTTCAATCTCAGACTCACTTGTCTCTACGAGTGAAACTCAGAAAATGTCCATTAAAGATTATTTTTCATTTTTTCTTGATTTTCTTTCTTTTTTGCAGAATGTGGAGGTCGTTTAGGCCTTGAAGTAGCTCGATGCTTCAGAAAACAGTATTGTTTTGTCTAAAAGCATACATTTTTTTCTTTAAAACGGCTAACTTCCTGTCTTTTGTATGGGCCAAAGAAACCCTCGGAGCTGAATTCTCTATTTCCTACTTTAAGAAGTGGACATGTTCAAAAGACCACACATTCTTTAGATAGGCTATTACCAGATTCCTATGTGTAAGGTATCATGGTAAAGCTTAGAATTTGCACTCTTGTGGCATACTTGTGGCCTGTTTTCTTATGACAGGTCACATTGGACATAGAAAGACACACAGGCAAACAGATAGACAGACAAGTGGAAAGTCACAAGCAATCATTTCGGAGGCCTTGGTTACAATGCAGTGTAATTGCCTTTGGTGTGACTGTTCATATAAGGCCTTGATGGATGAGGCCATGGCACTCTCCTTGATGGCTTTATAACAAAGTGTTAACCAGTTTCTTCACTCACAAGGAATGTCATCAGTTGCCTGAGGAAAAAGAAATGCAGTCTTGGTGGCTGTGTCTCTTTGAGAAAGTCGCTGGTGTTTATTTTCTATCTCAAAGTATTGCTAAAGTGCGGGCTACATTTTAAGAGTCACTTCTAAAAAAAAAGACAATGTGCTGATCACATATCCCCATGAACTGATGATAAGTCTCTATTTCCTTTTATTCCTATTTCCTTTGATGGGTTGATAGGGTGCTTTTCAGCTTGGAGCAGGCTTCACTCGGAAATACTTTGATTTTGAGGGCGCTGGCCCAAATACTCAACTCAACTTTTCAAGAAAGAGGACACACCTTGCATGTGGTATTTGCGGAGTAAAAACAACTTTGATATGCAAGGTGCAGCCTCTCTCTTGGAAAAAAATGATTTTGAGGTTGTTGTTGCCCAGGGACATACCGTCATTTCAAAATGGCTGTTAAGTGATTAACCCAGCTAAGTTAACATAGTGTGAGTATGTTCAGCCTGTAGTCCACTGTTGTTCAACCACTGTGCTGTGGCACACTGTAGTGCCATGAGAGATTGGTGCCCCTTCCTTCAGAAATGATTCAGTTGCACTGAATTGGTCTAAAACACCTTTCATTTGTTACAGCACTGAAAGATGTTCTAACTAAAATAATTTCTTGACAAAAGCATACCTTGGTATGTGGTGTACTGTATGTTTCCTGTATCGATGGAGGTTGTATTTTCTCTAATATGTAATGTAGCCTTCTGTATGGGTTTGACACAATAGAGTAATGGGGTTGACACTTGCATTCATCTGACAATGTCCAAGTGCATTAAACCAAGCTATTTTTTCTGTCAGTGTATCTTAATAGATTACATTCTAATTCATTAGATATATCACATATCCTGAATATATACCGTAATAGTTAGTATACATCCACATCTAGCTTATTCATTTTATGGATATAAGATATATTTAAGTTAGAAGATAAAAGAAGAGGGAAGATCCTCTTTCGAGGGTTTCCTTTCAACACAAACTAACCCTTCTTATCTTCACCTGCACTTGCTTTGTCATGCATGTCTTCTGTCCTCTCCGCACACATTGTATTGCTGTTGATTACATCCTCTGTTGTAAGTCTCTTTTGATAAACACATATCTTACATATAGGCCTAATGTGATGTAACGTTGGCTCTTTTGTGGCTTTTTTTGTGGCAGGTGAACTTGATGCTAAACGGGAAGCCGGTGATCTCCGCGTTCGCGGGCGACAAAGACGTGACGCGGGAGGCGGCCACTAACGGGGTGCTGCTGTACCTGGACAAAGAGGACAAGGTCTACTTGAAGCTGGAGAAGGGCAACCTGGTGGGAGGCTGGCAGTACTCCACCTTCTCTGGCTTTCTAGTGTTCCCCCTGTAATGTGACAGGAGAAGAGGAGGAGGAGGAGGAGGAGGAATGCACACAAAAACACATGATGCACGCACATACGCTCATACGCTCATATGCTCACACACACACACACACACACACACACACACACACACACACACACACACACACACACACACACACACACACACACACACACACACACACACCTCAGCAAACACACTCAAAAATAAGAGTGTGTGCGTTTGCTGTCATTGTGCAACCAGTAACCCCCCCCACCGCTTTCAACCCAATGGATTGAGAAGGATACTTCTTCTCAGACTACCGAGAAAAAGAAACAGACAATATCAAGTGTTGGAATCAAACAAAGCACCCCCCTACCCCCAGCCCTTGTTTTTTTTTGAGTCAGCTGAACATTAAATCTCGAAGAGAATCTGTATCACTGCTTTCACTCGCTTCTACTGTACCAAGGCTTCGAGAAGAAAAGAGAAGAGAAGAGAAGGAGAGATGTTTGATCTATCTGTCCTATCCTATCCTATTCTGTCCTATCCTACCTATCCAACCTGGAGCGCTGTGCTTGTGTGTATGTCGCCGCCTGCTCTGCTCTGCTCCGCTGCCCTCCCCTCCTCATCCATGTGTGTTTTGTGGAGGAGGGCTCTGCTGCTTCTCTCTACCGCATGTGTGGTGCAGCTTTTAAAAAAAACATAAAACAAAGGGAAAAAGTAAGTTTTTCTGTCACTGCGTATTTATAGACATGTGCTTCATGGGTGAAATTCTCTCTCTACATGGTCTCTCTACATACATATCATGCCTGTGGGATCACACCTAAGACATAAGAAGGGTGTGAGGAACAAAAAAACGCGAAAAAAGAAACAGCAAGTGACAGAACACATTTGTAAAATATATAATTACCTGTTAACGTATTATCAGATTCAACAGTACATCATGAAAAACAGACGTTCACATAAAGTGATTGTTTCCTTTCTGTTAAAGCTACACATGAAACACGTATATGCCTAATACTTAATGCTCTCAATGTGCCTGTTTACATTCATCTTTGTGGTTGCATGTCCACGTACCATCACCTGATCAGCACATGCTTGTATACATCAAGATCCACCACCACCCTATACGCAGCAAATGACTCGATCTGGATCAACTATTATTATGTTGGAGCATCAACAATTTTTGGGACAATTGCCTGACTCTTCGTCTAGAACTGCCCAACCCGCCCCCCCAGAACCCTATCATAGCACAATCTCTTCAGGCCCCTGGTACTGTGTGGCAGAACTAAACATATTGGCTCTGTTGAAGTGGAAAAAGTGGACAAATGTGTTTTGGGAAAAGCTAGCCACCTCAATGTAGGATATCCATCTGTGGTTATAACAAAAAGAGACCAGCTCTTAAAGAAGTCAAGCTTAGTTGAGAAATTGGTGGAGATGTGTTATCCCTGATGAGTAGGCTCAATGTTCAAACATAATATCACTGATTCTTGAAAGTTTGGCAAAAACATGTCTCTGCAGTAAAATATTAATTCTGTTGAAAATCAACTAAATTTTCACAAACAAAATGAACCCAGGTAATGGCCAAGGGGTCTGTCACACGAATACACAGTTGTTTGAAATATTTAAGTGCAATTTTATTACTTTTCATGGCTATAAACCTGTCCACACCCTGTAAAAACGCCTGTCCCAAGGACTGGCATCATCATTTCAATTGACTTAAAATACAAAAATCACTAACAGAATTGAACAATATCACCATGATGTGGAAGACCATATTAAAGTAGTTCTACAGATGTGCACATAGTGGATGTAAAACAATATTTACTATTATTTACTGATTGCTCAAAATGTGTCCACCATATTGGTCACCACCGTCAGATTTTTTCTAAAAGACAATAAAATCAGGTATGTACAAGGTCATTTTCATTACTGAGGACCCCTTTTCAAACCTTTAGCTCTACTGCCTACTTCACCATCACTGAAGCTCCTGTAAGTTTATTATTTTGTCCTCAATTTGTTAATTTGTTTGGACACTGGTACTGTCCCAACCATAAACTGTCAACACCGTCGGGGGTTTTAATAGTATTGTATTACATTAATGTTAATAAATATAATTTTTTTCAGAAAAGGTATGAAGCACTCAAGAAACAGAGCGAAAATGAAATGGCTAATGTGAACAAACAATGCATAATATTTAAAAGAGTGTTTTTTTGTCTCACACCGTCAGATGTCACCAACGTCAGATTTTGTTCTGCTCATCATGTTGTTCCATATTTTACTAAATTGTGCTGGTTAATGAAACATTACTAGGCATGTTAGTAATAATTGTGATCCAAAATGATACTCTAGCCACCACTGAGGTGCATTTGGATGTTTTTTTTGTCAGAAAACCTGACGGTGGTGACATCTGATGGAGTTCACCAAAAAACACATGTTTTAAGTGTTTTTGACATGTTTTAAGAATATGCATACAATAAGTATCTACAGTTATGTTGAATTGTTAAAGTAATTCACTTTAATACAGTAAACATGTGTTTTTACTTCTAATTCTTTCTGCCGCTGTTGGCAAAACAAGAAAGAGCCCATTTTATGAAAAATGTTAAACATGGGGAGCTTGGCCAATGCATTCACTGCACAGCCAAGACCTACATCTATGATAATACACCTCTATATTTTGGATTTGAACAACTTAAAAGCTGTTTTTACCACATTTTCAACAACCAGTGGCTTACTTCCTAGATAATCTACTAATGAAGTAAAAGCACATGCTCATACTGTGCACACACAAAAATAAAGTGTTTATGCAAGATGCCATTGACTTGAGAGGGCTATTTATTTTGCTAAATGCAGGTACTAATTAGGCCACTTTCACCACTCTCAGATTACTGTCACCACCGTCAGTTCTTAAGTCACCACCGTAAGAAGGAGTTTTGGACATTTTAAAGGAATGTGCTTACAACATTTTCCTTAGGAGTTGTTGAAATATCAAAGTAATAGCCAATTAAAGCCTACACGAATATTTGTGAAATTACAAAAAATTGTTTGTTCTATTTAGGCGTTAAGTAAGCATCGTATGACGGTACATATTTTAAAATTAGAACACATGAAACAGTATTAAAATAGAACAAAAGTGAATTTTCAACATTTAAAGGCATATGTGTGAACCAAAAAATACACATAATCACTTAAAAACTCCAGATACATATGCAACCAAATCAATACAATTTTAATAACTTTTAATTGTGTCTGACGGTGTTGACAAAAAACAAGGTATGATCAGAGAAAAGCCTGATTTCTGAAAAAAATACATAATGGGGAGATTGGCCTTGTGCATTTCCGAAAAGCCAAGACCTTAGTCTACGAGGATATACCATATAATTTTGTAATTCACTTTGTTTTTTTCTGTCAACATTACAACCTGTTTTAGCCACTTTCTCAAGAATCAGTGACATACAGTACGCACCAGGGACGTAGCAGCACATTGCAGACCCTATGCACAATTAGCTCAAATGGACCCCCCAGCCACATATAAATATGACTGTGTGTGGGCCCCCAATACATGGGGCCCTGGTGACTCAGTCACACTTCACCCCCATGTACGACACCCCTGGTAAGCACAATTGAAAAGCATTTGTAAGCCTTCATTTTCTTAACTCATTGAAGTCCTCCCTTATGTTTTCCTCCATTTCCCCCTCGTAAACTGTACAACTCTGCTGGTTCTGTAATGCCATTGGCTGAGGACCAGAGGAGTCAATGCCAGTGGAGTAGTCATGGAACTCTATAGGTGGTAGCCATGGCCATCGTGACCCTATATACAAGCTGTACAGTATTGAGCAGAACAGACCTTGGCAACTCTTAACACGGAAGGCCCGTTCACACTGAGAAAAATGTTTTATTTTTAATGGTGTAAATTTTATTGGATGTTGGAGTTTATACCTTAGTGGTAAAGGCAATTAAATGACAGTGGTGACGATTGATTTATCGTTTTACAATAGAGGCCACTGCTCCATGCGTATACACCGTACCCTGTGACTGACTTCCATTCGAATTTCAAAGGTGTTTCAAGCTGGACCTTGCAAGGAGCAATCATGGCGCACTCAAGAAAACAGGGTACCAAGAAATCAGTGGCTTCTACTGTATTCGACGATCCCCAATCAACAATGTGATGATGAACAATGATGGCAACTGGAATCCTTTGGGATTCACTGGACATCATTGTTTACACTGACTTGTTCACGCCCATGAAAATCACATATTGTGGCATTCAAGTGTCAGTCTTGTGTGTGGATTGTTGCGGTGATATAGTTCTAGATGTAGATATTGACATTGTTATTATATCTTGGTGTGAACGGGCCATTAACAGCTCTCTAGCAATATGAAAAAGATGTGTTAATAATAATAATTGTATTTAATATCAAAAGAAAGTATTCAGAAAACATGTTTATCAAAGCTGCGTTTGGCCTAAGATTTGTGGAAATCCTAACAAAGAATGTGTGTACTGTATGTATGTGTGGGTGTGTGATGTGTGGGCTGTCAAAAAATATTTTAAAGGATAAATTCACAGAGATGAATCGCTCCTGTGTGGATTCTGTTGTGTCTGTCTCTGTTGTGACGCTGGTAAACTGGGACATTTTTAAAACCACCACTTTGGCTGTTTTTGTTTCTCAGGACCCAAAGTGAAACACTTGACACAGACAACAATTTCAAAAACTCATACACAATTCAGAGTGGGTAACAGTTGTCGCCTGTGATGCATAGTCTAACACAAAGAGGTCCTTTTTTTAGGTCCGGATAGTAGCTTTCACATCGAGGGGCAGTGGTGGTGCTGGGATAGTCGGCACAGAAGTCCTTCTAGACACACTTGAAAGTGTCGGGAGATATATTAATAATAAATGGGCGTCACGTGTGCGTGCATGCAACACAAACACACGCACACGCTTGCACGCACATAGGCCCACACGTAAATACACACACACACACACACACACACACACACACACACACACACACACACACACACACACACACACACACACACACACACACACACACACACACACACACACACACACACACACACACCAAACAACGGCATTGTATTTACAATACATATCTGCAGTTATTTTACCAGGATACTTTCAAACATCTTTAAATTAACAGTCAATTTCAAATGCAAACTAAGACTGTCATTTTGGCATTCCATAACTCAGCTGTACCATACTGACAGTACAGTATGGCAAACAACCGTTAAATATGATTCAATTTTGCATTTGCACTGTATTTTAATAATCACCACCTCCAGGGACGAAGTTAGGAGAATGTGTTGTAATTGCAGTGAAGCGAGAAGGGAAAGGTGTTGGTGTCTGTGGAGTACTGTGGAGCGCACCTCACGACTCTTGTAACTTTTTCCAGCATTTAAAAGTCATGCACTACGAAGTAACAAAACATGCTACTTTTTAAACATGCATACATGCTTTAGTTTTCGTCTTCAGTTGTATATTTTCTCTTTTTAGGGCCTTTTTGCCTTTATTTCTGACAGGATAGTGGAGGAGAGACAGGAAATGAGTGGAGAGAGAGACAGGGATGGATTGGCAAATGACCCAGGCCGGAATCAAACCCGGGTCACCAGTGTAGTAACCCAGTGCCCTACCATTAGGCCGCGGCAGGACCAGTTGTATATGCGTGCTGCTCATTCACTAATGTGATCTCTTTATTATTATTTAGTAGTGTGTTTGACCAAAGTACAGTCAGGTTTGCTGCCATAGATGATTGGTAATTCAACGTGGCGGACAGGGGAAGATACCAATTGAAAAGTGCAATTTTCCAAGTCATACCTGAATGATTAGACATTGATGGTGTTGCAAAATATTCATGAAAAAGGGTAACATTTGACAATGCAGCATAAATTCTGAAAATAAACGACTAAAAAAATGACATACTTTACCTTTAAATATGTTTCTTTGTGGTTCCATGACTTTATATTCATGTTCACCTAGAATGATTTTATTTCCCCTTTTACCCCAAATTGCATACTTATGAAATTGTGCTACAGTTTCTGTTGCTTGTGCTTTATCATGCACCACAGTTTGGAGGACACACTACTTACTTTAAAATTTGTAATACAGGTTTGCAATATTAAGCTTTTAATTTTTTTTGTTTGGGTTCAACACTGTTGTGTTGTTATCAACATTCTCTCTTCCGTTATTCCTGCTGTGATCCTACCCTTGTTTGCAGTCCACTTATTAATTTACACGCCATCTACTGTTTACGTGCGTGCGTGCGTGCATGCATGCGTGCATGTGTGTGTGTCCGTGTGTGTGTGTATGTGTGTGTGTGTGATCCTTTTATATGTGTTCATTAACATATTCATCTCTCATCCTTTAACTTTTAATCAATAACAGGTAACAGTGTCTTGCGATGCATACAAAACAAATTGAGCCAATCTGAGGTGCTGGGTTCAGGTTGAGACTTTGTCTACAGTCAGTGACCGATTATGATGGGCCCCTGGGTTAGACAACAAGAAAGACCCCCCTCCACAGGTGTTGCTGGTTTACAAAAAGATTCAGGGTTTTAGGCTAGATGGCAGCGACCCGATATTGTTGGGGGTTCAGAGTGACATACCCTGAGAAAAATTCAGTTGTTAAAAGGGTGATTTTAACACACTATGAAAAAGGAAAGGAAAGGAAATACAGTGGCTTGGTCTTCAGGCCCCCCTTGAGTCTTGGGCCCCTGTGCCTGGCCCCAGTAGACTCATGGCCGTAGCTACCATTGAGGACACAGAGGTCATGTCCTCTGTATTTTTTTTCAGAGATGTAAAATTTGTCTTTGATAAAAATCGATCTAGGATCAACAATGAGAAATTCAGTCTATATACGCCACCCCCATTTATCCTCAAGGCTGTGATTACTGAAAACAAACGTAAGAGTTTGACTGAAGAGTTAGAAGCATTCTAAATGTACAGCATGCAGTACAACACGCAATATTTGACCCCGGTATTTGAAAATGTCTCGTTACGGCCCTGAGTAGGCCTGTGCAGCAGTAATCCTCCCTTGTCTGCAGTACTGGAAGTTTAAAGGGACACTGTGCAGGAAATGGTCAAAAAAGGTACTGCAAATATGCTGCTCATTGAAACTGGGCTGCCTATTACCAAATTTGATCTTTACATGAACGTTTACTGAGTAATAAACAAATATTTTCTAGTATGGTCCAAGTACAGTCATTTTTGCAGCTAAAAATGGCTTTTTTTGGAAATTCAAAATGGCGGACCATGGAGAAGATCCCCCTTTTCATGTAGGAAAAATACAATTTTTCCAGTTATAATGAATACTTAGAATGTGATGCTGGTGGTAAGTATTCATGAAAAGGGTAACATTAGTGAATGGGCAGCATGAATTCTGGAAATAAACAACTAAAAATCTCACACAGTGTCCCTTTAAACCTCGATGTATGACCAACAAATGAAAAAAATGTTGACCAAGACCACAGCATATAGTAGGCTACTGCACAGCAAATGTAATGCAGATTTCCTACTGATAGCTGTAAAAAATAGTGTTCAATTGGAAGATACTGCCAGTTCCCTCACTTGAGTCATCAATAAAATTTGGTTCAATTCAAAAAGAATACTACATTCTCTCTCTCTCTCTCTCTCTCTCTCTCTCTCTCTCTCTCTCTCTCTCTCTCTCTCTCTCTCTCTCTCTCTCTCTCTCCCTCATACACTCACACACACGCACAAGCACGCACGCACGTACGCACACACTCAAAAATTATTGTGTAGTGCTCAAATTTTTCTTACTCAACGGAGATTAAAAAAACCCCAGACCAAACCACAATCTGTATCTGAAGGTGCTTTCGACCATTCAGTGATTTTTTTTATTTTTCAAGTGTCTTTATCTGATTGTATCAAAGTGTCTGCGATAGTTCTCTTCTTTTGCTGTTACCCAAGTCTCAATCTGTGTTTATCGTTGGGGTGCACTGCACATCATTCTGGTTTCCAAGCAGATTTTAAAACAGGCTGTTTTTCTTTTACTCACAGAAGAATGGCACAGCAAGAACAGTATAAATACGCAAATTGTAGCAAGCTACAACTACTGACACGGAACCTAGTAAGACATCCAAAACAGACCACAGGGCCCACATTTCGTGAAATGTGTCAAATTAAGAGATCAAATCTGTGTCATTGTCTCTTGTCCCATTTCAACGTCTGTCTACTGTGGATGAAAACTGAATAAGATCTCGGAGACTGTTTCATGAAATTGTTAATGACTACAAGCCCAAAGGTAGATTCATCATTGTCAGTATACTGTACGTCCTGTCCTGACTACTCACAGTGGTTGATGTAGGCACCTATGATTTGATAAATAGTGTTTCTTTCTACGATGTAAAACAACATTTTTTTCTTGTGAGAAGGGGGGGGGGCACTTTTCACTCTCTTCTCCCCTAACCCCTGGCTATCAATGACTATTTCATGGACATCTCTGTCACTCTTGTGATTTATATTTTAAGATATTGATTTGTTCATCCCCATCTGTTTTCACAGACACAAACAGCAAAACTATTCATCATGGTTGGCAAACCATGAACACGTTGTCAGAGACGCACAGTAGGCCTATCTTGTAAGCTCTTCAAGTAATTTCAAAAGTCTCTAAATTATGTGGTGTCATGGTAGTTAATAATCACAAAAATGTAACAATGCCAGCTACACTAAATAAAACCATCTGTTGAAAGGGTGGATAGAAATTTAAATGAGAAGTAACACGTTCCCTTGCACACTGTATAAAGTGAACAAAGATCTCATGTTGCCTTATTATGTACTGTAGCCTATATAGTATTTCACTCAGATTACCGAAGAGACGCTAGCCGAAAGAGACGAGGTAACACTTTATAATAATGGATGTATAAAACCATTATAAAGGGCCCTGCTGTGGTCAACCGGTGGGGCACTCGTCTGCCATGTGACTGACCCGGGTTCGATTACCGGCCCGGGTCTTTTGCCAGCCCTTCCCCGTCTCTCTCTCCACACTCGCTTCCTGTCACCACCTTCACTGTCCTGTCATAAATAAAGTAAAAAAGACCAAAATAATGATAATAATTTAAAAAGCATTATAAAGACTTAGTAAATAATTAAGCAATGATGAACAAAACATTAACAAATGTTTTGTATTATTGTTTTATTAATGCTTTATAAAATGTATACAAATAATATATTCAAGATTTTACAAACCTTTTAGCAGAGTATTTTTTACTCATATACAAAAATAAATGATAAAAAACAACTTACCTACAAAATATTAACGTAACATTCCCACTCATTTACAAACATTTGTTAATCATAAGTTAACTATCTACTAAGTTTTTATAATGCTTTTATGCATCCATTATTAGTGTTACCAGAGAGGAGCTACAAATATGATGTAAAAGGTGATGTTCTATGGGTCTAGTTCCAGTATCTTGTTTTACCTTATCTGTCAATCCAATCTCAAACCCAGCGCTTCAGCATATGACGCCATAGGTTCCCCTCTCGTGTTGCAATCAGGCCAGGTTGCCTAGACCTTCCCCTATATTCAACTGTTACTGAAATATGCTTGTCAAAGGGGTGGCCTTTGGCTTCACAATGTGATGCAAAGGGACCATGCGATACAAGGGGGTGGGGAGATCTCTGTTGGCATATTATAGATAGATTTCCCGTTTACAAACATTTGTGCTGGGAGGAGCGACAAGATGCTAAGCAGCCAACCGCGTGAGCGGATTTATTGACAGATGTTTCTAATAAGTCAGAGGTTGCAGAGGGACCCCTAACTGAGCAGCAGACAGGAATGTTAGCAATATTTCAGGTGGAAGGAGTTATAAAGTGGTCAACAAATCCTAACAAACCTTCTCTCTGCCAGTCTACCTCTGCCCAGGTTCCTCAACATAGATGTCAATGTCACCCGATGCTCACGTGATATCATGGATAAATGTCAAATAAAAGCCATTACAAACACACACAAGACCAGGCATATGGCCTCTACACAGTACATTGAGAGTTGGTCAAAGTGTCAACATACTGTATGACGTGTTGGGTATGAGACTGTAATGTCTACATTGTGGTCAGAATCGTGGGGTAGGCCTAATTGGGTACTAATTAAAAATCCTAGGCCCTGCCGTGGCCATGCGGTGGGGCACTCGTCTGCCGTGCGGCTGACCCGGGTTCAATTCCTGGCCTGGGTCCTTTGCCTGCCCTTCCCCGTCTCTCTCTCCCCACTCGCTTCCTGTCACCACCATTACGGTCCTATTATAAATAAAGTAAAAAAGACCACACAAAAAAACCTTGACACCGGTCTCTTGGCATGTTCTCAAATGATTCAGTGGATTACACTGCAGCTGGCTCTTCAATAATGATGCAGCAATAAGTGCATTACGGTTTAGGAAATTCAACAGCACAACAGCACTTCATTTCAATTTGCTTAAATTGCTCTTGTCTGTGGTATGATGATACTTTATTCACCCGGCAAATAGGACTGTTCAGGACAGCAAACTTCAAATATTAGGCTAAATCATTAAACTCTTCTGAATAAAATACCCTGTAATGAATACAATACTCACAATGCAGTGACATTGAGGGCATGTTTTACTCTTTGCATTCATTCCTCATTCATTAATAGGCTACATTAAGAACACCCTCACATCTCACATAATTACAGGTACCTGTGAAGGCTTAATCTATTGGAGAACCAAAAAACCCCAGTAAGGTTCAAGGTACTGAGCAAAGATATTATTGTGTTTTGTGGCACAGGGACAGGCTGATAACTGATAGCCTCGGAAATAATGGGAGCAATAACATCTGTGGGACTGTGCTGAGGCCTTATCTTGTATTGTGTTGTGTTTGTGGAGCGAACCAGCACCACACCAATACATTAACTGTCCCACTGTCAGCAGCTGAAAGCAGCAGTATTACAGCATCCCATCAGGACTGTTGATGGCGTATACAGTAGTCATCTGGCAGGTAGAGGGCTAACCAGAGAAACAGCTGATTTGGTGTTTATTCCCATTGATCATCATATCTGACGAGTTCCCTCCCTGCTTACTCTCTTGCAAATAATCTATGGATCCCTCTGCCTGCGCCGGGTACTAGGATAATGAGTTTGGACTCATGAGCTGGTGCAGGCACAGACACACAGACACACAGGCACAGACACACACACCGACACCGACACCGACACACACACACACACACACACACACACACACACACACACACACACACACACACACACACACACACACACACACACACACACACACACACACACACACACACACACACACACACACACACACACACACTGGAGAAAAGTTTTTGCTTCGCAGCTTAAACCTTTCTATTGAGAACATAACACCAGGCCAATTACTCCCCATATTAAATCACCCCTGAGCAACAAAAGCATGCCAGGAAGCACACTAAATGGATCGCTTGTCCAAACAACAAGCCAATTCTGCACATTTCCACACAACTGACGTTATGCAGAGTCCGCACTTTTCTGCGGTGAATAATTGGTCAATTTGGCCATTCCCCCCACATGGCTTAAGAATGATAAATATATTTTTCGGGAGCGAAGAACACATTAGACTGTGCGGAACACCCAGTGGAGGGCTCAAGCAGGTGAAACATTGAGGAAGACATCAGGCGGGCTTCCACGCCAACTGAATTTCGTAGGTTCTTTCTTAACTTGTTAAAGCTACACCAAAATAGTTTTTACAACTTCAAAATTGTTTCAATGGTTTGTCAACTCGTAACAGGCGGAGTGAGAGACAGTACTGAATTTGTGTTGGGCTGTAACGAGAAGGAACAATTTCACTCTCAACCTCTAGGGGGACCAAAGACGTAGGCCTACCACTTAACTATGTTGTATTGCTTTAAATCAACAATGGGTCATAAAACAGCAAGTCTTGTTTTTCATTGTTTTTTTCATTATAGCAGAGAGTCTATTCATAACTATAAAGTCGACTTTATTTGGTCACTTAAGGCAAAATTTGTATGGCATCTAACCACTTGTAACTGATAGGTAGTTACGGAGTGTTTTGTGTACTGAGAGTTTTGTGTACGTAGCTCAAAGTTTGTAAATTTACATTTTACCAATGGTAAAATCTATGTTTTGTTGACAGGAGAATGGAATTATTCGAAACATTTAGATTAGTTTTAGGCATTGTTCTCTCCTGGGCACGTTATCTTTTATGTTTTTCTGCTCGTTCAGAAGAGGAGAAACATCATCAAGCTCTACATGTCCCACGGTCACCAATTACTAAACAGAAGTTTAGTTCAATTGCTTCATAGTATACTAGTAACACAAGGGGTCTGTAACAGTTTCATACAGAACATGACATAGGAGAATAAAGAATTGATTCAAAGTGACTCCCATTTGTTGTTGTGATTACACACCAGACCCCATTACATACACATTACACACAAATGAATTTACAGTCTGCATTTAAAGGACCAGTCAATTTCAATATGCTGTTGCATTGCTCACGCTACCCTTGACTTGTCAGCACCCTGTGATCACTTGTGGACAGATGTGAACCAGCTGTGAATCTCTTGTGGCAGCTCTGTTACCTCAAGTCAAAAATGCCCAATTCATCATAAAAAGCATATGTTTTATTGGACTTTGTCAGTTGTTATTCAGTCCTGCCTAGTAAAAATGAAATGTAGCCTATGTCTTAAACACAGTTTTGCCCCCCAATTCATTTCTACATTCATTTATGTGCATTGGCATGATAAAGCAAACATGACAGAAATATAATTTTTGTGCCGTTTGCTAAATGAATAATTTTCATAGCAGAACGGCTATTCCTGTGGGCTGGGCGGACACAGTAAATTATAAGAATGGGTGCTCCGCTACGTTCTCTGGCAGACTCCAACTTAATATTCTGTTCGGTAAAGACCTAAGTTGGAAAAAAGTTAGAAGGGAATTAAATTCTGCATGCTATTGTTTGTGTGTGTGTGTGTGTGTGTGTGTGTGTGTGTGTGTGTGTGTGTGTGTGTGTGTGTGTGTGTGTGTGTGTGTGTGTGTGTGTGTGTGTGTGTGTGTGTGTGTGTGTGTGTGTGTGTGTGTGTGTGTGTGTGTGTGTCCTGTGAGTTTGTGTGTGTGTGTTTGTGCGTGCTTGCGTGCATACATTTTACTTTAAACCTCAACCTGTTGCGGACAGCAGATCAGTACTGGCTGGCTAGTCACGTCATCTGGTATATTTACATGCAAATATGAAAAAGTGGGATTAGTCTGGGGCACAACGAAGCTCTAAATACTGAATATTGAAATATTGCATTTCAAATCCTGCTAGTAATGGTAACTCTAAACACAAGCTTAGCATCAGCTTGGCCATTCAACAGCAGTCCGTCTACTGTAGCCTACAGTTACAATCTACAAACCCAACAATAACAATCGGGAATCCCTTCTGGACATCTCCCAGCACTTAATGTTTTTTCTTTACACAGATCCATGCTTTGAAAGCCATAAATCCAAGTTTTAGCTGCCAAAATCTTTCAACAGTGGTGCATTCCAAATGATAATTGATTAAAATACAAGGTGCCGTGGTACAATAAAGCTCCTGCCATGGTCTGTTTGCTGTCTGCCTTCAACTTAATGGGCAAAGGCTGATGCCTGTTTGGGAGAGTCTTTTCCTCTTTTCCCGTTCAGTGGAATAAAATAAATAAAATAGAGATCCGGTGTATCCGTTTCACCAAAAGAGGCGCAGTGGGATTCTCATCGTTCTTCATATGCTCACACTGGACTGCACTTCCTAAACCACCATTCCTCACACCAAATCCTTTGGTGTTTTTGTTCAGGCAGGGTACTTTGCTGTCCAAATAAAAGCTAGGGTATCGCAGGCAGGCGAGTGGCAGGAATCGTGGAATATCAAGGTTTAACAAGCTTTTGCAGAACTCTAAGTTTAAAGAGTGAGAAATCATACTTACTTCATCAAATGCCACTGCAAGGTCCAAGTTTGTATCATTCTCTGTAACGTGTGACATGCTACATATAATATCAATAACCCTGAAATTGACTCCATGATTGTGAAAATGTGATCATTATTTGTAGAGATATGGGTTCGGTCCCGTCATTTTTCAGTAGTAGGACCCCAAACAAAGCAAATTGTGCAAAAAAATCAATTTTAGCACAAAAATCCTACGGAAGCTGTTATTCAGACAATTCATATCACACTAACATGTTCAATGTTCATGTTCAATTCATTGAGAAATTAAGCTACTATGAACTATGAATTAGGCAGGGGATATTCAGGTGGGAATACAGTAATTTTGAATTAATTTGCATGATTTAAGTAACTGGTCTTTTATGATCCAACTTTCCATGATGTTCAAGTCAAAGTCATAAAGCCAAAGTATGTTTTAGCCTGCTCCATTCTTGTCTTTGAGATCTTTGTCTTCTTGCTTCAGCCCTTCTGCAACACGCAATGTCATCAAGGTGCAGCACTGACTGTAATGTGGCATGTTGCAAGAAACTCATTAGAAACATTTGATTCATTGACAAAGTCCGCTGGCAGTGTCATCCGCAGAAAACCCAATTGAATCATTGACAGACTTTCGGTTGGATGAATTAATGAATGTAGTTTCCAAGCTGAGTTACTAGACTGCAGTCTTTGGTATCTTGCATCAGCCCCCCCTCTGCAAGGAGCGGCATGGAGGCGGTAAAAGCAAGCTGGCAGCCAGGGCATAGCAGCAGCACAGCAGCAAGGTGAAAACTGATGGCTGTGGTGATTGTAATGGGACAGACGTCGGCTATTGACCGTTCCCTGGGAGCGAGATAGGTAATTTAATACCTCCCGACAAGCGGAAAACATATATCTGTTACGACAGCCAAAAGTCTCACCTCTACTTGACACGTTGACAGGTAATTGATTTGTGATTTGAAAACCGATCTAAAGCCTGATGTCAACACTGCCATACAAATGTACAGTATTACCTTTTAAAGTGCGATATAAGGAAACATAAACCACCTGTGCTAAAATGATAACATAAAATGTGAGACAACAGACTGAGCTAACAGCTGCAGTTTCATTCAAATTTAAATTGAAGCATTGTAATAGGACAAAACAAACTAAGTTTGACATGATTTTGAGCATTAGGTTCTAGAAAGTAGCCAGAGAACCTTGGCTGTGGCTCTGATATGACCCTGGTGACCCGGATTCGATTCCGGCCCGAGGTCATTTCCCGATCCCTCCACCCTCCCTCTCCCACTCAATTCCTGTCACACTCTCTGACTGTCCTGTCTAAATAATATCTTAAAAAAGAAAGTAGCCTGAGGCATTGACTGTTAAGATGCAGGGGACTTAACCCAGCCTGTAACCAGTCTCAAGCACCACCAAATGTGTTTAAATTAGGGCTTGGGGATCTTGAGATTAAGTTGGGGATGGTGTTTGCTTTTCTTTAATATGGCAACACTACCTGCAATAAAATATGCAGTTATTATATTCTTAAGTTATATATTCCAGCATTAAGTACCAACAGCATGCAACAAACAGGCTTTGTTTGTTAAGCCTTCTTTTTGAATTGCCCAGGTCATACAGTATAATGCAATTCATTTAGTCAGTGTCTCTACTGTGACAGCCTAAGTGTGGCAGAGGATCTGAAAAAGCCCTGTGTGTGTGTGTGTGTGTGTGTGTGTGTGTGTGTGTGTGTGTGTGTGTGTGTGTGTGTGTGTGTGTGTGTGTGTGTGTGTGTGTGTGTGTGTGTGTGCGAGAGTTCGTGCGTGCGTGCGTGTGCCCTCGTATCATGGACGCGTGTGCGTATCACACACTTTACTGATACTTCATGCCTTGCTATCGAATGCCTAGACGCTTAGAGCTTTTCCAGTCTTCGACAACTCCACAGGTACAGCAGGCCTATGTCGTCCATTGGGACTGTAGTTTCTTTGTGGTTTAATTATCTCTTTCATTTTCAGATCTGTTTTTTCCCTCCTTATTAAACTTAATAATACTTACATACTCCAGGGCCTGGAGAGAAAATGCCTTGTCGGTTCATATAGATAAGTCTGTTCTATATTCATCTCTGAAGACCTTCCGCCACAGAACGCTCTAAATAAAGTGGGTAAAACAGTAATAAAACCAGACAGACAGCAAATAAGTAAACAACGCAATTGGAGTGTAAATATGTCTGTGAAATCTCTGAATGCTTTTAAAAAAGGTCCGCACAAAACAATGTATGAGGGCTTTTCTAATTTGCATAACAAGCGTAAAGATCCAATAACTTGAGACTTGAAAAACAATAAACAGAAGAATCAGGCTACAGAACAGATGACAAAAAATGACTGATAAAATAGAGACTGTGGGGCTGAGTTTCAGCAGATTATGTGTATAATAAATCCTGTTGTGCTGTGCCGTGCTGTGTCGTGTCGAGCTATACTGTTGATTTCTGCCTTCGATTTTAATATCAAAGTAATACAATGCCAAACTTAAGAGCATTCCAAGATAGTTGATCTGGTGGCCGCTATGATTGTTTTTTGATTCACCGGAGAGGGCGAGCTGACGCACAACATTCTGGGTAGTAGGCAGCGAAAGACCCACTCGACTTAGTTCAGCCAGCCAAAGTCGTACTGTTTCAAGCTGTACCGGATAGAAAATGCACAATGGAAAAGGGCCTTTTGAGTGATTTGAGTGTTTGAGTGATTTGTCCAAAATAAGTGTGTGTGTGTGTATGTGTGTGTGTGTGTGTGTGTGGGGGGGGGGGGGGGGATACTTTTCAGATTGTAGCCTCTTACTGCAGATGAGTCCGTCAGCGGGCCTGGTCACTCTTTGCTGAAAACATTCAACTATATGATAACAACATTCAATGATAATGCAAGGAGTCTTATGTAACTGATTAAGACCAGATCATTACCATTTTGGTGACAATACGGTTATGACAGAGACAGAGAAGGGGTTAAGCAATATCAATGCAGTAACATTAGTCCGGTAATAAAATCATGTAGAAGAAGTGGAAATATCCTTCTAAGAATGGGGGACAGTCTCCCTTTACCCTGCTAATAACCCAAACTTCCCTGCTGCACATCAGTAATCGTTTCCATCTCTAAACTTTCCATTTACCAGTTATATATTTGACCATTACATTAAATATTAAAACCATTTAATTCCAATTGCAAACTGCAATTCCAGGGCAGCACTGTGCATGCCCATGTGCATCACTCAAAAAAGTTCCTCTCAGGAAACAGTCCCTGTAGTTAGTGTAGAAGAAGTTTGCACAGCGACTACAACATCTGACAAATGAAGTGTAAAGCAGTATCTAATAAGATGAGAAACAGAAATGGCTTTTGTATGGATATTTCCAAATGTGCAGTGAAACAGAGGAAGCAATATTGAGTGTAAGTGGTCAACTGTGTGTGGCTGGCTGGCTGGTGGTGCAGCATTAAGAGGAAACCCATGGGCCAGACCAAATATGTTATGTAGTTCACATGAGCGTCCTCATGTTCTGAGCTCATGTTGTGATCAGGGCCGTAACTAGACATTTTCAAATACTGCATATTGTACTACATACTGTGTATTTAGAATACTTCAAACACTTCAGTCAAACTGTTAAGTTTGTTTTCATTAATCACTGCTTTGAGGATAAATGGAGGTGGCGTATACAGACTGAATTCATCATTGTTGATCATATATCGATTTTCATCAAAGATAAATGTTACATTACTGAAAATAAAAACGAGGACATGATCTCTGTCTTCAATGGTAGTTACGGGCATGGTTGTGAGGACACTTTATTTACTGTCCCTGTTGCATTGATTAGGTACAGCTCAACAACAGCATGTGATATTATGTCCCGGCACTGTAGTTTAGAGTTAGGGTTGGTTTGTAGAATGTGAAGTACACCATATTACATGTTTATACGTACAATAGAAACAAAAGAAACTATAAAATGAAGGGTGTAGACCACCTTGTCAAGCTCCTTTGGGATGGATATAATGACGACAATGTCAGATCTTGCTCTTTCCATGTCCATCGAAGTTTGACTATTCCGCCTCAGAATCCTTTCCTCAATGATAATGTATCAAAGTCCAAATAAAACACGTTTCGGCAGGCCAGGTGTTAGAGCTATGGGCAAGCCAGCTGGCCAGCTTGTATTGAAACTGTGATAAAAGTTTTCATTTTTAGCTCATTTCGCACACATACACTACAAGAGGGCATGCACAACATCTCGGAAAAGAACAGGATGACATTTGTACCGACACGCATGATGAAGTGTCTTTGAGAGGAAGGCAGCACGTAAGTGCCCCACCTCCTCCTCATCCTTCTGCTCTGAGTGTGTGTGTGTTTGTGCGTATGTGTGTGTGTGTGTGTGTGTGTGAGAGAGAGAGAGGGAGAGAGAGAAAGAGGGAGAGAGAGAGAGAGAGAGAGAGAGAGAGCATTTGAGTGTTCTTGTATGTGTGTGTGTGTGTGTGTGTGTGTGTGTGTGCATGCGTGCGTGCGTGCGTGCGTGCGTGCGTGCGTGCGTACGTGCGTGCGTGCGTGTGTGTGCCAGACAGCTGAGCTGCAGCACTGTGAGGAGGTGCTTTGGGTTGCGAGCTGCGCAGGTGTTTGTGGGAGCAGCTGCCTAATATTGCCAACTTTTGGGGTGTGGTGCTTCTGATTGCTTTATCCTTTCTATTCACACTATTTGTGTTGGTTTTTGTCTGCCTTTCGGGGATGTTCCTCATCCAAGTCTCGCAGATCGGCTAGGCAGACAGGTGAGGGGATTCCTGAGAACGGCTGCTTTTTTGGTGGCAGGGCTGTGTTTTTGCACAATTACGATTTACGACAACAGGATTAATCATTTATCCATTCACACTTTGTTGTTGGTCTGTCACCTCGCTTTTGTCACAGCAGGTCGGGTTTTCTTGTTTTCAGGGATTCAAATCTCAAATAAAGTCTATTTGTTCAGTCAGGAATCAAGTATAATACTGAATGCACAATTTAAAATGGACTGCTCTGCCATCTCTTTTTCATCTGCATGCAAAACCAAACCAAGATATTAGGACCTTGTTTAATCCACAGCTATTACTGTCATAAAACAATCATCAAAACGACAATTATTGATCTAAAACAATAAAAAGACACCAACAAATACTGTAAGAAGGGAACTTTGCCCTGTTGACCAAAAATAGCAACTAAACCAATGCATTGAGGCCAGCACTTTAAAAAACACACCAATATAGCCATAGTCATCGCCATAGCCAATTGTCAGCCCTCCACAGTACCGTACAGGGTAACCTTTCTCCACCCACCCACACAGTCATGCGGCCCCCTGCCACCTCCAATAGAGGACTTAAACAGCTCCGGAGGAGCGCTACAGTGCTGTATAATGGGCAATTACGGCTCCCCGCGGCTCCACAGGGAGAGTAAACGGAAACCGCACAGTAACCAGTGATCCCTCTCTGTGAGCAGAGCTGGGCATGGGACAAAAAAGGGTCCCGGGCATTTCTGGCAGTTCCTCACACTCTTGCTAAACTATAATTATGATGGCCTCACTCAATCCACTGTGCTGTCTATGGGTCCGTGGCGTTTCGGCGGTACCACACGTCAATGCGCCACGACAGCCAGTGCCACTACTGTATAGATTTTTTGTTTGTTTATTTGTTTTTAGTTGACTACCTCCCTCCCTCTAAGAAGCATATTCATTGCAGCAGATCAACCACCAATTACTAATTCATTTATGGGCATTACATGCTGTTACTCCACCTTACGTCTGAGCCCCAAAAATGTCTTTCAAAGAATGCACCAGTTGGAACCTCTATTTAAATTGTGGGCCGGTCTTTCAGAAAAAACGAACAAAAAAAGGAAACTAATAAGCATCAGCTCCTGAGGACTGTCATCCCACCGGGAAAATGACCTTGATGCCAGATTGCCAGTCCAGCCCTGCCTCCCTGTGAGCAGGGACTGTGGTCATGTTTCAGACGCGACAATGCTAACAGAGGTAGTTGCTGCTATGTATGCACAGATAATCTTCCCTCACTGTTCCACCTTACAACCTCCCTGGTCCACTTTACTTTTAAACTCAGCCTCTGATGGTACTGGCACCTTACAAAGGTAAAAAAAAAAACCTCTCTCTCCCCCAAGCCCCTCTCTAGAGGTTAAATTGAAGGCAGCCAGCTGATGGAACGGATGGATGAGAGGAGAAAAGAGGAATTGAAGGGAAGAGAAGAGAGGAACGAAGCAGCAGAGAGAACAGAGGAGAAAGAGAGAGAGGAGCGGTTGCACACTGCCCCGAATCACCAAGGCTCCCTGGCCAAGTTTTATTTTTTTGTACTTCTCTGGCTTTTGTTTTTGTCTATTTCAAAGCACACAGCATTTTTATGTGCTTATTTCATCCAGTTGTTTCCTGATTCATGACTATGCAGAAGGTGCTGAGGAGAGAAGAAGAAGAGAAAGAAGCAGCACCCACGAGGCAAGGGCAGACACACACACACACACACACACACACACACACACACACACACACACACACACACACACACACACACACACACACACACACACACACACACACACACACACACACACAGCCACACACACACACAGCCACACACACACACACACACCCTCTTTCTCTCACTATATCTCTCTTTCACACACTCTCACACTCAGGAGAGAGAGGGAGAGAGAGAGAGAGAGAGAGAGAGAGAGAGAGAGAGAGAGAGAGAGAGAGAGAGACCCGTGAGGGCCAGCCTCCATCCATCATGAGGCCCCCACAGGGACACCCAGCCTATCGCCGGGGGCAACACAAAATCTGCCAGTTGCAATAAATCTCATCTGCATCTCACAAAGCTCTGATTTTAGAGGAGGAGGAGGAGGACTGAAATGAAATGAAGAGAGATAAGTAACGGAGGAGGAGGTGGTTGAAGAAGACGAAGACGAGGACAAGGATGAGGAGAGGAGGAGGAAGAGGAAGAAGAGGAGGACAGAAAGGAAAAAGGAGGAAGCGGCAGACAGAGAGGAGGAATAGGAGGGAGAGGAGGAGGAGGAGAAGGAGAAGTGATGAGGCGCAGGTGGGGGAGGAAGGGAAAAGGGGAAAAAGAGGGGGGAAGGAAC
Source organism: Engraulis encrasicolus (assembly GCF_034702125.1). Taxonomy (NCBI): domain Eukaryota; kingdom Metazoa; phylum Chordata; class Actinopteri; order Clupeiformes; family Engraulidae; genus Engraulis; species Engraulis encrasicolus. Next base: position 51,653,852 of record NC_085866.1, read on the forward strand.
AGTATGAAATGGAGAATGAATAGAGTGTGGAATTGGAGGGGGTGAAGAGGAGGAAGAGAGAAGAGGGAAGGAGGAAGAGAATGAGGAGAACGATGATGAAGACGATGAGATGAGGAAAAGGATGGAGATGATGAATATGTGAGGAGAGGGATGTGGTAGAGGAAGATAAGGAGAGAGGAAGAGGAGTAGATGATGTGGAGAGGTGGAGGAGGAAGATGAGTAAGATGATGAAGAGGATGATGAAAATGACAGTAGGAGGGCCAGGAGGAAGACAATGAGGAGAAGAGGAGGAGGATGAAGAAGAGGACTTGAAGGAGGAGAAGAGTAGGCAGAGAAGGATTGGAGGAGGAGGAGGAGGAGGAGGAGGAGGAGATGTGAAAGAGAAGCAGAAGAAGAAGAAGATGCAGATGAGGAGGAAGAAGAACAGGGGAGGAGGAGTAGGAGGAGAGGAAGACTGGCGACAGAGAAGAGAAGGAGAGGATGTGGGGGAAGCCAAAATCCAAAATCCATCATGGTGGTAGTAGAACCTCATCTTCCAGCATCCTGATTACATAATCCCACCTGAGAGAAAGGAAATGCGAATAATCATTATCCTTAATGAGTACCGTCAGTTAGTGATTGGTGGACGCAGAGAAGAAAGATGAGCACTCCTTATTGAAGTTCACTCAGTAATGAACGAGATATGGCAGACAATCAGCACTAGAAATTAGTTCCCACTCATCTGTAATGTCCGTTATTTAGTTCACTTTTACAAAATAAAAAAATATAGAAATTGGAAATAAGTGAGGAGTACTTCAGGACAGGCATTGTGTTATTTTTACTGGCCACTAAAACAACAACGGACAACAAGGTGGCAGATTATAAAACAGACCCGAAAGTCTCCACTTCCTGGTGCCACCCCGATGCATTACATCAGCGCTGGATCCAGCCCACAATGGGGACAGCTATATGGGACAAATCACCTTTGTTCTGCTGGAGAAACTCGGGAGCACTTCTTATCTCGGCACATAAATATCAGGGCAAACTTGGAAGGCGATGAGAACTCTACAGAGCTGAGAGACGCATCGAGGGAGGGAGAGAGATAGAGAGAGAGAGAGGGGGAAAGGAAAATAGAGAGATATAAAGAGAAAGAGAGAATGTTGTGGGCTCACTCAGCGCAGCGATAAACAAGGCAGCTGATCACTGTAAATCTATTACCGCTACTCCAAAACTCACTTAGAAACGGCTGCAGTGAAGGAAAAAGGACTTTTATCCCTTTTTAAGGCCTGATCACAAAAGTTAATGGGTAAATAATGTATGTTGTAATTTACAAGACAAAGGCAATCAGAATTCTTCTTGGTTACTGTGTATCAGTCAGTGGCTGCATGATTATTGTAACCAAAACATTTAAAAAGTGAAAGGACGAATTGGACCAAGTACTGTAAATAAATCATAGCGGGAAAGAATTGATTTAATATTATATTGTGTAACCTACTCAAAGACACAATATAACATGTAATTGCAATAAGTGGACGTTCATTTAAAGTGCTTCAGGGCAGGTTGACTTGATTTGATGTGAAGTGTTTTTCCAATTAGGTATTCATGAAATATGTGTGTGGAAACTTCACAGGAAGCTTTCTCTCCAGATGACTCTATAGGAGAAATCACCCAAGGCCATATAGTGCAGACAATATAAGACAGTACAATTTCCATTAAAATTAACACACAAGCAAAACAACATAGGCTAGGATGCAACAGTAAGTAATATGATGAAATGAACCATGTGACTGGACATTTACATATAGGTTATGGGTATGAGCTTGGTTTGGGGTTTTAAGAATCACTTAGCCTATACTTACTTTATTCATGATTTTATTCCAATGGCAACACCAATGGCAACACCTGTCTTCACCGGTGTTTAAAAAAAACAACCAAAAAACAATAATTATTGTGCCTCTTTTGCCTTCTTTATCAGGACAGTCAAGAGAAGAATCGGGAGGCTTGGAGTGAGAGACATGGAATAGGGTTGGGAAATGAAATAAGCGGAATTCAAAAAGGGGGTGTCCTTGGGCCATGTTGCCCATACTACATGCTTTGGTGTGTTAGTGCAGTGTAGCACAGCGGCCAACACAGGTGCTTTTTTAACATGGTAACATGGTCATTTCAATCACGACTCTTGACAATGTGAAGAATGACAAGTCAGACCTGCAGGAAGCAGGCGATCAGAAGGACACAATTAAGACCAATTACGTCACCTTCATTATGCTCTTGATGCCAGTTTTATTTAAAAACAAAACATGTGACAGCCACAGAGGCACATGGCAGGGAGGGTACGGCTTTTGAAAAACATTGCTTGCGTAACATGCCTTCATTAAATCCATCAAAGCCTGTCTGAGAGCACTTAAATAATTAAACTCTTTTCTGGTTTAATTACAAAGAGTTCTCAGACCTCCTGTATGTTTTCAGAATCTGTATTTGACGTTGGCCCATCAGCTTTTAATACATCAAGGGCATTTAGTCACCAAGGGCAGTTAGCAATTAGAATATAATTGTGTTTTGATCACCCTGATGTTGAGCGGAAGTTGAGGAAAAAAAACAACAGTTAAGTTAAGCACATCTAAATGATTCCAAACAATTACAGGTAGAGAAACGCTAGCTGCACTCCAAAAAGTGATTGGCAGCACCATGGTGACTATGACATGAAAGGGATTGAGTCCGCTCTGTCCTAAGTCCGGACATTTTAAACCATTTTCTGGTGGGCTTGTGCTTGTCTCAATCTTGGTAGTTGCACTCAGACCGGTCTCAGTCTCTGCCACTGGCCTTGCCAAATGCTGTTTGGCAATTTGGTCAAGTCAGATTTTCTTTCAGAATATTGGCCGCCAAATACCATTGAGTGGATCTTGATAACAAATCAGATACTAATTTTTCTTCATGTGGGCTGCATCTATGTGTCCTTCAAATGTTCACTTTACTATAAGTCAGGATTTTCACTGTGTATTGAATGACTGTACTGGAAAACTAGCTACCAACTAGTTGTAAATATTGCACACTATAATTGCTCACTTTATATTTATTATTATTTCACAATGCTACTATCACTATGTCAGAAATATCACAATAGGACATAACTGGAAATGCACAACAATATATCTTCTTTATATATCTTCTATGTATGTCTGCTGTTGCCCAGTCTTGCACTTTATATGTCTGTAAGGGTATTGTATAGGCACTCTAGGTGTAATGTATGTATACTGTCTGTCTAATTGTCTATGTCCACACCTAAAACATCATAAAAAAAGCCAGCAACGTCTGTACCACCTCAGACGATTGAGAAAGTTTGGTATGAGACCCAAGATCCTGAGGTCTTTTTACAGAGGCACCATTAAGAGCATTCTGACGGGGACCATTATTGCATGGTATGGGAATTGCTCTCAATCGGACAGGAGAGCTCTTCAGGGTTGTGCGTACAGCTCAGAAAATATGCGGCTGTGACTTACCCTCCATACTGGAGCTATTCGAGGGAAGGAGCATCAGGAAGGCAAAAAAATCTTGGCTGATCCTAGCCATCCCAACTATGAACTGTTTTCTATATTACCACCTGGAACGGCATAGAAGCCTGAAACCTCACACTACCAGACTCCAAAGTAGTTTCTTCCACCAAGCAGTTAGATTACTGAATTCATGCTGAAGACAAAAAGGGACACAAAAAACACAACAATTTTTACTCTTTATAGGCTGCAAACCTATAATAAGACGTAATAAGCACATCTTCAATCTTGAATCTTGAATAAAGTCTACGTGTATGTCTACATGGGAAAGTAAGAAACTTAATTTTAATTCTTTGTATGACCAGTGCATGTAAAGAAATTGACAATAAAACCGACTTGACTTGACACTGATTGAAGTCTTGAATCACTAGCTACTGTTGCCTAGTATCTTGTAGGTGGACTTACATCTTTGTATTGGGGGACGTCTCCCCAAACTATACAGGTGTGGAAATCTCTCCATCCTGAAAGTTGCGAAGTGATTGTTGCAATAAAAATGTAAGCTCACATTGAGTAGTCACATCACAGCTGTATTACGCTATAGACTTTACCACATGTGTTTTTAGCCTAGTAAAATAAAGGAGAAATAAAATAAACATATCGGTTGTTTAAAGATGGACAGAGTTGAATTTTTTGAAGGAAATTGCTGGTGGCAAGGACAGACAAATATACAGTATAGATAAAGCCATGCATTCTGAAAACGAATCCAACCTGCGCTCTCCCAGAACCCAGAACTTCTGAGTGGAGTTCACGGAGAAGTGCCGATCTAGATGTGTCCGTCAAGAGTCAGGTGAAAGCAGATAAATGTTGATAAAATGCTGTCGTCCTTGATGATTCCTATTTTCTACTGCATTCATCTTTCATCCAAATATAGAGACAGGATAAATGTAAGAAATTGATTTCGACTTCAATATCTTCTTTGTTTCCAATCTTATTGTAGATTGACCAAGAGCCAACTGGCTAACCTAGGGCAACAATCAGTACTCCGTATACAAGCAAAAATACCAGTCAAACATTATATTCCGACTTCACTTTCATGAAAGTTCAATCAATGAATCATAATAAATTAATCAAACTTTGCTGATGGACTGTACGGAAATTGTAACAAGAGTCAATCTCAGCAAGCCATTGAATGATGCCATCACTGCTGATTTGAATTTGATTATTGTAATCAGCTGAAGTCCCTAAAACAGGGTGAGTGTTCCACATGCTCATTCAAAGCACTCATGCACTAATCATGCAGCTATGTATATAACCGCTGTGGCAGACATTGTGTGTGTGTGTGTGTGTGTGTGTGTGTGTGTGTGTGTGTGTGTGTGTGTGTGTGTGTGTGTGTGTGAGAGAGAGAGAGAGAGAGAGAGAGAGAGAGAGAGAGAGAGAGAGAGAGAGAGAGAGGAGAGAGAGAGAGAGAGAGAGAGAGAGAGAGAGAGAGGGAGGGAGGGAGGGTGTGTGTCATACATACACACAGATTTATAAAGAGTGGGCAGGATGCATGGGATTGGGTTCTGCGTGACTATGATTTTTACAATTAAAATGTAAAGAACACGAACGTAGTAATATATTATTCTGCCTTTCTAGTAATCTTCATTTACAGTAAGTTTATCATCTTCCTCTTCCATACGGTATGTAGGAGGTCAAAGCTCCCGCCCACTGCAAACTCGCATTTGCATGGTTTACTGCGACGTTTCGGTCTGAATTGCTTGAAGAATGTCGTTAGTTAGACCGCAACGTACCGTTCCACATCGGTGACCAGGGGTTCCACTCCTGCGCACCTGGCAAAAGGAGGTGTGCAAGAATACTACACAATCAGAAATGTAGGAGGTCAATGAAGTCAGAGTGCTGCTAAGGAACAGCTGGGGTGGCTGTTTACCCACCAAGGGAAAAGCTGACGCCTCAATCCTCCCTATAAACAGCTGCTGATTGGCAGGATGGTGCAGCACATGGCGGAGGGGGTCAGACGGTCCGAAGGTGAGCTGCACATCCAGGGGGACACAGCAGCCCGGGGTCACCCTGGCCTGAACCCGTCTGGAACTTGTAGCAGCAGTACCCCGGACATCAGCGCACATCAGTATATCATCAGCCTCCCTCACCTCCTTTTACTGTATACGGCTTTCTAGGATCTCATGTAGCTTAGCTCTAGCTCTTTTTCGACTTTCTTATGCGTTGACTTCCCAGCTTGGGATCAATAAAGTAAAACAATGAATCAAAGAATTGATCAATGAATTGGTGAATCAATCAATTCTGGGCCCCATCTCTCCCTGGGGCCAGGACAACTGCCTCCCATCGGCACCCCTGTATGTATGTATGTAAGTACTGTATGTGTAGTGTTTACTGTAGGCCTATGTAGCCTACATGTAGCCTATCTACCACAATCTACTGTATCTATCGATCAGTCAATCTATCTAGAAAGTTGGAAAGGTCAACCCACAATTGTCTTCCCCGTCCGTCCATCATATATCTTGCCTGTACTTCCATGCAGGCCAACACTGTTGTTTTCCGCTGTCACCCTCTGTCTCATTTCTGATTCCCCATTCCAGGATCGCATGCTCGCTGTCTGTCTGCCCCCTCCCTCGCTAATGCACCTTTGATTTGAATTGTTCTTGAGTCGTCGGGGGCCGGGAGTTGAACAGGCTCACCGCCGCTCAAACAGACATGACGAGAGAGGCAATGAAGGTTTTTCTTTTCGCATCAGTGGTCTGTCTGAATACTGATGGGGGCGAAAAGCCAGTTTTTTAGTCAATAATGTAAAGCTGGCGTATGAAAAAAGCGAGTAGTACAATACCTTAAGAGCACGGCACGTCGTTTGTCATTCATGTCACTCAGAGTCACTCTAGCATCGATGCTGCTTTCTGCGTTGCTCTTTTCCGAAGACAAAAAGTTCCTCCACATATCTCTGAAACTCAATAATGATAGTTGATAGTAGAGTCGTAGCAATGATTATAAGAGAAATAAGTACAAAACAACACAAACATTATATAACATGTACACACAGACAAACGGACGATGGACAGACATTAAGATCGATATATTGGCTACTGTGTAGATGAATAAATAGATTTGAAATGAGAAATGGAAGTATAGTCTGCTGCCTCTTCAACAACGCTTAGTGAAGCAGTTCTTGTTCACACACTTGAGTTTTAGCTTTGGCTAGCAGACTGGAGTGTGTGTCAGTGACTGGGTTGTGTTTATGTGAATGTGCGTGTGTGTGTGTGTGTGTGTGTGTGTGTGTGTGTGTGTGTGTGTGTGTGTGTGTGTGTGTGTGTGTGTGTGTGTGTGTGTGTGTATGTGTGTGTGTGCGCGTGTATGTATGTTGTGTGTGTGTGTGTGCGCGCGTGTATGCGTGTGTGCGTGCGTACATGCGTGCATGTGTGTATGTCGTGTGTGTCAGAGCGTGTGTTTTTGGGCAGAGACAAATTACACACTGGTGTGGAATGGTGCATCTGTTATTGCGAACAGGTGGCACCCAAACTGAAGGTGCATTTTTGTACACATTTTTTTGCGGCTTTAACACAGTCTGTGGAGACAGCAGGCCGAAAGGAGATGGAAATTAATGAGCTACAGGAAGGCGTGCATCTGTGTGGCTTGCTTCTTATCCTTAGCCACAGTAGCGTAGTGAGAGCACTCTCCGCTTTTGTGGTTCCAGATTAGTTTTTTTATTCTTGTTGTGAAGAAGGCATTATGTTTTACTGAGCTTTACAAGGCACAGTAAATGTTGTTAGAAAACCGGACTACAAGACCTATGAGCAGACAGATAGACAAAGGTGGAGGTCATGGCATGTTCTTTGGCTTGGGCACTCACTTCAGGCCAATACAAGTGATTTCGCTAGTCAGGTGAGCTATCTCTCTCATACTATGCCTACTCAGTAGCAGTAAGTATAGTGAAAATAGAAAAGTGGGCCCTGCCGTGGCCAACCATAGGGTACTCGTCTGCCATGCGTCCGACCCGGGTTCGATTCCCGGCCCGGGTTCTTTGCCGACCCCTCCCCATTTGCTTCCTGTCCACCTCTCAAACTGTCCTATCATCAATAAAGTCGTAGAAGACCAAAAGAAAATAGAAAAGTGAATGTACAAAAGATGTTTTTCTTTTTTAAATTTCGTATCCCGATTGGACAGATCGGAGTCCGGAGAGTCAGGGAGCAGGAAATGGTTTGGCACATTGCTGTTAAACTGATTTTGGCTGGGTATGTTCTGCTAGTGCCAGAGTCACTGATGAGCATGATGGCCCTCAGAGACTCTCATAAGAGCAGAGTGAAAAGCAGATTCTCTCGCCATCACTTACAAGAGCAGTCTCAAGGGCTGCTTGTTACAAGTTTTCAGAAAAGAAACACAAATAATAGGCCTACTTATTTGCATCTATAGAACCGTGAATCAGACATGTTTCTCCAAATTATCCAAAAGGCCAAAACTGCAATCTTTGGTGCATGGTGCACTCCAAAATTTCTGTTTGTTGCTTATGATTGACTACAAGTTTTAGTTTTCCCCAGTTACACAGATCGAAGGGCTACCATAACGATTTAATGACATTGTCCTGCCAGGCTAATAAGAAGATTTTCAGCATCTAGCGCTGATGAGAACGACAGGGTTGGAAGGACAGATGATGAGAACGACAGGGTTGGAAGGACAGAAATTGTGTAACCAAGGTGACAGGGCCCAGAAGTGTTAAAATGTTGATCTTGTTCCACTGTGATTAATTCACTGAAATAAATGAATGCAGATCATGTCGGCAAAGCGAAGCGCACGGCGGTTAGCATCGCAATGAGCGGTGAAGAGCGGCTGCTGCAGTCATTTTATGCTAAACATGAGGAGGCTTAGCATAAAATCAGTTCAAGCCTAAGGACAGATTCAACGCCGAGCAAACTGGAGATTATTTATTGAAGTAGTATTTAGTGGTAAGGGCATAATGAATTTGGTTAACGAATGAGCCAGGCCTGTGTGTCACATCATCATGTTTTATGGATCAACTAAAAAAACAGAAGTGGGCTAATCTGACACATTAGCAAGTGCGCTACAGGATGACACATCAGTGTCCTGAATACAAAGTGTCACATTTTTTTCCACAGCTTGTTTTCAGCATTATGGAAGTGAACTGTAAAATCTGAATTGTTGAACTGTTATGTGGATGTGTCAGTTTCCATATGTTTTTATGCAGTCAGATGG
>NC_085866.1:51665032-51757532 GCF_034702125.1 Engraulis encrasicolus
GATGAAAGAGATCATCATCTCAACCCCAATATAATACATCCTAGGGCCTACAAATACTACAAATGCAGCCCCCCGTCATTTCTAAAACAGAAGTGTTTTAGCTGCTTAACTCCCCTTAGATTGACTACAAACATTCACAGATATTAGGAAACATTATAGAGTTAATAGTTAACTAGTTATACAGATTCTTAAATAATGAGAGATACAGTTAAGTTGATGCTCATTTAAATTATGTAACTTTTACTAATCTGTGAGGGTGTAACTTTTAATTTACACTGTGAATTTGCACAGACCAGCAAACTGTTTCTCTCCCTCTCCCTCTCCCTCTCCCTCACATTCACACACACACACACACACACACACACACACACACACACACACACACACACACACACACACACACACACACACACACACACACACACACACACACACACACACACACACACACACACACACTTACACTTATTCTCTCTTTCTATCTTTCTCTGTCTCTGACACACACACAGGCACGCACACACACACCCCTCAACATTCTGTAAGGAAATGCCAGTCTGACCTCTCTGCCCCCCAGAGAGTATTTACCATATGTTTTCCTCCTCTGAGCGCATATGATACGACCTTACGATAAAAAGATACGCAAGAGTGGAAGTGATGAATTACAGAAAGCTAAACGAAAGAAAGCAGTGCATGGAATTTTTTTAGGGTATAGGCAGGCCTGCCGACACATGGGGAGACAAACAGGTCAGTTATATCATGCCCAGGGAGATAGGGGGCCCCTCATGACATTGTATACATTGAAGGAGGGGCCTTTACAAACGATGTTGTCCTGGGCCCAGCCAAGGCCGTCATGACGTCCCTGGGTGGGTATAGGCGCCGGGCAACGCAATCGCATGCGAAGATGAGAGGGGAGAAGGGGGATCCATTTTAATGAGACACCTGGTTCAATAATCATAAGAGTCAAGGTGGAGGGCGTTAATTACCTGCCATGGCTCCAGGTGGCGGGGACAAACAGCAGCACAACAATAGCGAGCAGCCCAATTAAAACGGCCCATGTTTCTCCGTCTTCCAGCCCATTACCAAGTCTGAAATATTTATGCCTAATTTTAAAGTTGTGAACCTCCTACGTGCTGCTATATGAGACGAATAAGATGAATGTGATCGGTAGTTTCACAAAAAGTCTTTTAGGAACACTTTTTTAAATTATTTTTTCAACTATTTCTTTTGAGAAAGTCACATTGCATGAACATGTTTGATCTAATGGGTTCATTGTATTATTTTAATAATCAGGCTGAAATATGAAAATGGTGAACGCAGTGTTATGGAATAAAAATGTTGTCTGTTTCAGAGAGCAGGGTATGTGAAGGATACTGTTCAGAGGGGGTTGTCATTATCATAGAATAATCCACAGCAGAGTGATGGGGGATTGAGACTGACACTGCCTCACCCCATTCCTTGATTTGTAAGTCATTTGATGTCTGTACTGCCTTTTCTCTGGGGGTTATAGCAAGTACATTTTCCACATTGCATCTTCAAAGTTTTGTTGCTGAAGAATCGTAAGACTGTGGTCTGTGTAATCCAATATGACAATGATTAACAGGCGCTGGCTGGAACATATGGAATAGGATTGTATAGTAGTAGCTTCTGAAACCGGATATCCCAACACTGTATGCCTATAGGCTACCCCTTATCTGGGGAAAAAAAGTGATTTACTTAGCTGGCAGATCACATTGCTAAAGCTAAAGGCCATGCAGATGTGTCCCAAATTTTTGTAAACAAATAATTGTAAATATCTGTACTCCATAGAGAATCGCAGGAAGAGGCCAAGTGATGTGCGCAGGCCCAGCAGCATATATAGGCTAATTCTTAAGTGGCTCAGTAGAAACAACCTACATATCAACAATAAGCTGCAGGAGATCTTCTAACGATCCTGCATTGGCATACCACATCACAGTGTACGTGGCTAAGTACATACAATATGTAATGCTAGCTAGGCTATATACAGGGCTATTCAAAAAACAATAATATGAATCTGCTTAATCTTACTGTCACCAAAATTGTATGTTCTCGGTACTGTCATAGCAATGTTGTTATGATGTTGTTGAGTATTTCCAGCAAATAGTGAATAAGCCCGCCGGTGACCCCGTCTGCAGTAAGAGGCTACACGAAAAGCAGCTGATATCTACAGCCAAGTATTCTCCTCAAACTTTTATTTCCTGTCTTACAAGTGTTCGCGGAAGGACATTCATGGAGTATAATCTTATCCACGCAGAGCAGAGCGGAAAAAGAGCAAGTGGCTGCTGTGCTGGTGAGGTTCCCCCACCGTCAGGCCCAGTAAGTGGCCATCTTGCATATCCACAGCAGTGGAGGGCAAAGCCCATACGGCCCAGTAAGTAGACATGTTATATCTTCACAGCGTTCAAGTGGTGGCCATTCAGAACTTACAAAACTCCTCTTTCCAATGATCTCATGATGACTCATGGCGATGCTTGAGAAACTGACCAATGCGTTATGAAATGTGTTCTTTCTTTTTTAATGACCCTCCATACATAAAGAGGATGTCGACTGTGGATCTGAAGGAGGATTCATGACATGCAAGCCAGATAAGCTGACATGGGACAAAGGGGTCAGCTGTCTCGGGCCCAGGGAGACAGGGGGCCCAAAAGTGGGTCCTCATTGCACTGGATGCATTGGATGGGGGGCCATTTTAAATGACTTTTTTCTGGGCTCAGCCAAAGCTTTCAGTGGCCCTGGATGATGCTATCTATGGTATCTACTTTTGCAGCTACTATACATACCATGTTAAAGTTCTCTTGACCTTCTGCTTCCCAGAAGATACTGCAAGGACTCAGTTTTATTTCTAAAGGAAAATACGGTAACACTTTATTTTAGGGATACATCTATAAGCACTAATACATATAATGTTAATGCTAGGACCTTACTAAGGTTAAATTGGTAGTAAATCCCTTATTGTGCATGAACAAGACATTTGCGAATACATGCCTAACAAATGTTTGATTTTGCTTTTTACATGCCTTACAAGTTACTTATACAGGCACATTGTATGTATTAGTGCTAATAGATGTATCCCTAAAATAAAGTGTTACCGAAAATACATTACACAGAGAACTAAATATCACATATACTCTTGTACATATTTGAATATTTGTGTGCTTGAGCAATGGTACTTTGACTGTGTATTAAGTAGTTATTTACACTATTTTATGACATTCTCCATGCCAGGTTCTGTGCTTTTTAGCGATACCAACCAGGGATACTGACAGCTTGGGCCCAGGACAAAGACACCTGAAAGGGCCCCAAACCCAACACATACAATGTAATGAGGACCAAATTCTGCCCCCCCCCCCCTCTACCTGGGCCCAGGACAAGTGGCCCCTTTGTCCTCCTGCCAGTTTTCCTGACTATTACATAGCCTACAGTATACTCTGAATAGATAGCACCTCTCAGAAAGGGTACAGTTCAGAAATCTTAAAATTCCATAAAACCCCACTACACAGTAAGTGGTTTTAAAGTTCTATTGACCTTCTGCTTTTGAAAGAAAAGAAAAAAAAACACAATATGCAGTTTTCGGACAATTAATTTACCCGGTGTGTCTGGGCCTGGGTGTGGGCAGTGGGCAGTGGGCTTGGGGAAGAATAGCAATAAAGTGAGTTAAACCTTAAACTGATTCATATCCCAGTGGATGGCATGGCAGCATGGTCCGCTGACATCCTTGACCGAGCCCTGGAAAAAGGCATCTGATAGGCCCCATCCCCCCACTAAATACACACAGTGTAATGGGGACCCAATTCTGGGCCCTACTGACTGGACCCGGGACAACTGACTTTAGTCTCCCCGCCCCTGTCGGCTTCCCTGCGTGGCAGGATAGGAAAGGATAAATGCAGTAGCGGCGGCGGCGGCGGCAGCATCACCGGCAGCAGCAGGATCAACACCTGTCTACTGGCTGGCTGCCTAATATCTCCTGACAGGCCAGGCGCAGATGATGGATGCCCATGATGGATGTGGCAGCTTATGCATCTCAATTCTCCCATTCAGGTTCAAGTTCCCTCCCCCTCCCCTCCCTCCCCCTCCCCGTTTTGTCTCGTCTTTGCCAAGTATGCATTTAACGGGAGGGCCATCTTGCTCGCTTGATGTGATACCCGATGGGTTTCTCCAGGAAAGCGGTTACTCCAGGTAAACGGGCCAGTTGTCCCGGGCTCAGGGAGAGGAGTAATCCTATCTATTGGGTGAGGGGCCCTTACAGATGACTTTGTCCTGAGCCCGGCAATTACTGTCAGTGGCCCTGCGTTAATGTGTGTGGGGGGAAAACAAAACACAAAGTGATTGTAATTATTCCAAGCTAGTGAAAGGGTGTTGGAGAATGTATTAGGACTCCAGCTGGCAATGCTTCCTGCGTCTGCAACACTACACAACAAACTGTCTAGTGATGTTTGATGCGACACTGATTTTGGCTTATTGACAAAACATAAACTTAAATAGACAATTAATTCAGAACTGCACCCTTGGTTGATTATAATAAGGTTATGGTTGTTTACCACAAATGATAATAATGTTTTAGTCCTGTAGGCCTAGTTGTAAAACATGGTAAAACTTTGCATTAGTTACAAGAGCATTTTTTAACAAATTAAGCAAGACTGAGTACTGATCAAGAACATAGAAGATGTGTGAGAATGATTCTGAACAGGCAAAATGTAACAGCACTTAATGACAACAATATCCAAAAACAATAGAGTTCTGTCACCTGCCTTTAACAAAACGCAGGAGTTGGAGAGATAGCCTCACTTACCACACAATTAATTTTTAAATATTGTTTTGGGACTTTTTCCACCTTTATTTGCGAGTGAGAGTGAGAGTGAGAGAGGAAATGAGTGGGAGGGAGAGTGATTTGGGGGCGGACTGGGAGGATGGAACCTCAGGCTGGACCCAAACCCAGGTCCCCAGCACAACAGCACAGTAGCCTACTCCAGCTACCTGAGCCATGGCCAAGGCCTCTTCTGACCATTTTCAAGATGAAAGACAAGAGCATTAAGTGAAAGGAAAAGTAAAAGAAAACAAAATTACTCATCCTGATCAGTGACTCTCTTACCTCTTTCACGATGAGTGTTACTGGATGTCCCTTTGCCAAAATTGTAGGTGGAACACTTTACAGTTTATAGCCTATAATTGAAACAGCCTTGAGAGATGCTAATGACAGATTTAATGTGAGAAGCAGATGAAAAAAACAACTATTTAGGCTGATGTATTCACAAACTTTTGATTTTCAAAAGCATGGCAGATAGATAATGTTTCACACAAGCCTGGTCATCTGGGAAATGTGGGTTGCCACAAGGTGGAACATTCATTGCTTGCACTCAGTACAGACCCTAGCACAATCACAGTCACACAGATTTTAAGTCTTAGCATTAAGTTGTATGGCACCTCACTGCTAATATCTGTTATCCACCACGATTTATTGATGCGTATCATAATCATTCAATCAATGAATCATTATCACATCAAAAATATAATTAATCATTACAAGCATGGCATCAAGGCATACAGTACTTTGTAGCAAGGTCTACACTCTGTACTGTATTTCTTTACTATAAGCCCCTTGTTGGTTAAATTGATAAATAACATCGAATAATTCTGCACAGCCAAATACTCCTTGTGTAGAAATCTTCATTCGGCACATCATCATGTGGACACTATTCAAAGACTGTGATCACACTGAGATTTCTCCTTTAATAATCAAACACGGAACCTCAGGGAAACATTTTGCAGCGGTTGCCTGGCTAATTATTTACTTACTTCCTGTAATTACACACTCTTCATTTTTTTCTTAGCTTCAACATTACACGGGAAAGAAATATTACTAGTGCCGTTCCAGAATACAGAGGTTAGTTTTCATGAGGATTCCAAATCCTTATTATGAAAAGAGAAAAATACACAAATGTTATAATACAATAGTTGTAACACTATTTCATGCCAGCCTTTGTGTGTGCGTGTGTGTGTGTGTGTGTGTGTGTGTGTGTGTGTGTGTGTGTGTGTGTGTGTGTGTGTGTGTGTGTGTGTGTGTGTGTGTGTGTGTGTGTGTGTGTGTTTGAGTGTTTGAGAAAGAGAGAGAGTACACAGACACACAGACACAGACACAGACACACACACACACACACACACACACACACACACACACACACACACACACACACACACACACACACACACACACACACACACACACACACACACACACACCAACCAATACATAAGCTGACATGACAGCGCAACATCACATGAATATTAAGCTCCTCAGTACGGCGTAGTCCCTACATAGCACTCCCACCATTACAGCTGGTGTGTGTAGTGTAGTGTGTTGTGTTGTGCAGAGAGAGGTATGACCACAGTGCTTTTTATTATCCCACCGAATTGGGTTAATCCCGCTCCCAGTGTGTTTAAGAACAGAGGGTTCTTTATTGGCTTCTGCTGTGCGGGATCACAAAATGTGCACTGTGTATTGCAGAGGGAGGAATGTTAAACCCTACCCCTGATCAGGGCTGCTGACAGCATTGGCAGGGCCCAGGACAAAGTCGTCTGAAAGGGCCCCCCCAGTCCAATACATACAATGTAATAAGGACCCAATTCTGGGCCCTCTCTCGACCTGAGCCCGGGATAGCTGTCCCCTTTGTACCCCCCTGTCGGCACCCCTACCCCTGATCACAACTGCGCTATTACGTCCTGAAAGTATTTTAAGCAAAGTCTTTTGAGGTCTTAGGAGTCAGCTGGCACTTATGCCTGTGAGGCTGTGGCATTTTGTAGTTATCCCCCCCTTTTGCAAAGAAGCTTAAGCAAACTTTTCTTCTTCCATCACATTTTCTCACATATGGGCATGTAGGCCTTCGTATTACTCAACGGAGGAGAGAGAAGGAGAGAGCAGCACACGATGTGGTTTATTACGCATTCGCATTTACAACAACAACCTTGGTCAATCCAATCTCAAAGTTGGACTTTGACATTGTCATGAAAGCTAGTTATTAATAGAACAGCAAAACAAGAGCTCCAGTCATGTGAAGTTATTTTTTGCACTTTTGATTGTCTTTTCAAAATCTGAGGAGGAGGAACGGTATTGGTGAAGAGTTACAGTCATGGTTGTGTGCATATGGCGGAATTCAATTTGTCAGAAGGATAACAATCCTGTGTCCTTAGCGTTAGCATGTTTAGATAATGTTACAGTTATGTTTGTCCGTTTTTGTTTTAGATTGCTTTCTCCATGCGTAGCACGTCGATGCGGGCCAGTTTAGCAATCCACCGGTTCGAGTGTGTGAAGCTGTGACTGGACATCTGGACAAATCCCGTCTTCTTGGCAAGGCCCAGGGCAGCCAGCTGTGGAGAGCTGGTCTCCAGCACCACGCGCGACAGCCCTTGCTCTTTACAGAAGTCCAAAGAGGTGTGCAGGAGCTGCCTGCCCACACCTTTTCTCCTGTGAGGGAACGAGACCGCCAGTTGGAACAGCTCCCCGTAACTCCCCTCACCTTCGCCGTTCATGGCCTGACCTCCGTTCCAGCTGCTGCCTCCTCCGTTGTTGCCATGGTGTGCCTCGTCCCCTCCCTTACGCACCAGCACCCCCGCCAGCCCGGCCACTTTAGACTTCCCGTTCACCTCCGTCTCTGCCACCCAGAAGTGGTTGTTGGGGTTGTCCAGGAAGTGAGTCTGCACGTCGCTCATCTCCGCCCTGAGCTTTCTGTTCAGGTAGCCCATGTACACCTCATGGCAGCAGTAGTAGACCAGGCCCGCCCAGGCGCCGCCGAACAGCAGGGCCTCGAAGTAGGAGCTGCCGCCCAGCACGTAGCCCGCCATGGAGATGCTAATCGCCACGCCGACGTGGTCCGGGTGGCTCATGGACTTGAAGAAGGCAGGGTACACGTGCTCCATGACCCCGAAGCGGAAGAGGGACATCACAGAGGCCTTGTCTGCGGGCCTGTATGGCCGAATGGAAACAGGTGCTGATGGGGAAAAAACAACTGAAAAAAAGACCAACAGAAGAAGTGAGTGAGAGCCATAGATGCAGAAGAAGTTCTGTTGTGCATGTAACTACAACACGAGTAGTTTGATATCACATAGTTAAACATAATAAACAAATAAACATTTATCATGCTGTAATTGCTCTCATAACAGTACTTCTACTTTATACATCTCTGGTGAGAACACGTAGGAGCATTTTAGCTAATTGGACGCCAATCAGGTTGGTTTAGCAGTTTAGCAGAAAACACCACATTGTTGCATAATGGGTATTAAACCAAGGGTAATTCATGAGCAGTTTAAGTGAGAGGCTTACATGAAAACAGACCATTAAAATGTGGAGTTTACTTTTAATAAAAAAACTACATGTAAGTATATATTAGGGTGACCAGATTTTTGTAGTCTAAAACCGGGACACTTCGTGCGTGACTGAAGGACAATATTTGGCGGGCAGGCCTGGGGGTCCTCCCCCAGGAAAATTTGTATTTTTTAGATGCAATTTCCTGCATTCTAAGCAATTTTAGAGGTCGGAATGACAAATTGCAACTGACTCCTTCAGACTTTCTATACAAGCGCTGGCTGCCATTAACTGTGGCAGGTAAACATGTACATTTTCCATATATTTACCCTGATAGACATGGCGTAATGTAGTGGGTGGCCAAAACCGGGACATATTTGTGTCCCGAGAGAGTTTGCTCGGGACATGGGGCACACAACTCCAAACCGGGACTGTCCCGGTCAAACCGGGACGTCTGGTCACCCTATTATATATATCTGAATCTGAATGGATTAACTGTCGGAAACACCAGTGCACCGTACCATTGCGCGGGGGAGCCGGGATAGGTTCTGGCCCGGGGTCGTTTCCCGATCCTTCCCCATCTCTCTCTCCCCACTCATTTCCTGTCTCTCTCGCTGTCCCACCTGAGTAACAAAGGTGTAAAAGCCAAAAAAATGCACATCTCATATACGGTGTATATAAATATACATAGTCACAGTACGTACAGTATATACACACAAACTAGTTATTGTTTAAGGTGCTGTCTGTAGCCTGTAACCGAGTGTGACGGTAACAGAGTGATGATAGTCTTTGTACCAACGTGATCTACGTATGGTGAAACAACATAGGCCTACATTTTATATCTACATCCTGTAGCTGGATCCTGACACACCACATTAAATTCCATGATCTTCATGTAAACAACCAAACATTTAATGTATTTAGTACAAACATCTATGTATCACAGCGTAAATTTGTACCTAGAACCACACTAATAATTTAAAGAATCGAACTCACGGGATCTTTTCTGTACCATGTCGATGTGTTGCCTGATGCCGTGTCCTTCACTAGTGTGTATTGGTCATTTCCTCCCTCCTCACACTCTCGCTGTGGAGGCTGTGTTTAGCGTATCACATGTCCACCATTCAGAAAACGGCCTGGGCAAGGTCTGAGCATGTACAACACACACCCACATACACTCACACCCACGAAAGTCGACAGGGGGGGACTAAGGGATCAGTTGTCCCGGGCCCAGGGAGACAGGGGGCCCAAAATTGAGTTTTCATTACATTGCATGTATTGGATGGGGGCCCTTTCAAATGACTTTGTCCAGGGCCCAGCAAAAGCGGTCAGCGGCCCTGCTCACACCCACACACACAACCACAAAGCAACACACTAATCCTAAACTTTTGGTGATTTTGTCACCAGCAATGCGGGACCACCTATGATGACGGCTGAGAGCAGATTAAATATCCAACTGTATAGTTGCCAACAAAGGTGGTTGGAAGTAATTGACTGGAGATTTTTTTCTTTTATAAATGGATTTAGGATTACGTGCCAAATGTACAGCCATTCCCACGTTCACCAACTTGATTCTGATATCACACTGCTTTCAGTTGAGTAACTTACTTATGCCATATTTGTAACTATACAAGAAAAAAAAAACAGTTTCGCATTTGGTATGTTTTGAATTGAACAATAATCGTTATTTAATAAATGGGATACATCATTTCATGGTTAGCTTCTCCTCCAATTAACTCTGTAAGATCATTCAACTATAACATTGGTTCATTAGCCTGGTGAACCAGCGCCACCCGCTGGACGGCAAAATGTTTTGTCTACGGGTGGGTCTGGCCTCGCATAATGATTCAATGAAGCCAGAATGCCAAGAATCTGGCAAACCAATTACAACACAAAGATGTGTTTTGAATCAAATTGGGCAGGGTTTTGAGGGAAGGTTGTTCTCATCAACAATCTTCGGATGTATTATGGATCGAGGCCAGACTAAATTAGACATCCACATTTAGTCTGGTTTATCAGGCTATTGGTTCATATGAATACATGACTTGGATTTATTGCAGTACGGTATATCAATCATCTCCTGTAGGCTACTCTGGCCCATGAAAAATGACTTGAGGCGTCGAGGAGAAGCCTGGCCTTAGCTTTCAGTGAGTTTCCACTCCATGACCACTTACATAACATTATTTTACTTGACATTATATTACACTTAGCTGATGCTTTCATTCAAAGCGACCTAGAGTTATTTTAAGTACAGGTATTGGTTACAGTCCCTGGAGCAGGGTGGGATCAGGTGCCTTGCTCAAGGGCTCCACAGCCATGGTGTGAGATGAGGGGTGGAAGGGTGGGATTGGAACCTGCAACCCTCAGATCTAAAGCCCATGTCCTTAACCACTAGGCCATGGCTGACCCTCAATTAGTAAGAAGGTAGGGTAAGACCAGGCTAATCTAGCAGCAATTGACTGGGAAGGTCCTGATCCTCACTGACTGTGTGTGTGGGCCAATGCCTACTGTACTGTATGCACACAACAGTTTCTGTGTAGTCTTAGTCTGTATGTATGCTGACATCCATGAGCCAGCATGCGGGTATGCATTTGCAAGTATACATGTAGCCTATGCATGTGTCTAGGTGCCCAAGCCTTATGGATTGTGAGTGTAGTGTACCGTTACTGAGTGTGTGTGTGTGTGTGTGTGTGTAGTGTACAGAGAGTTTTGTGTGTGTGTGTATGTGTATGTGTGTGTGCGTGTGTGTGTGTGTGTGTGTGTGTGTGTGTAGTGTACAGAGAGTTTTGTGTGTGTGTGTATGTGTATGTGTGTGTGTGTGTGTGTGTGTGTGTGTGTGTGTGTGTGTGTGTGTGTGTGTGTGGTGTGTGTAGTGTGTGTGTGTGATTTTTGTGTATTGAATTGTCTGACGAAGGTGGCTGTGATGAATCGCAGCATTGCGACTGATGTGTGTGTGTGTGCACGCACATGTGTTTAGCGTGTATTTACCTGCACGCGTGTGCTCCCGCATATGTATGTGTGTGTGTGTGTGTGTGTGTGTGTGTGTGTGTGTGTGTGTGTGTGTGTGTGTGTGTGTCTGTGTGTGTGTGTGTGTGTCTGTGTGTCTGTGGCCGGCCCCTGTGACAGTGCCTAGTGCAATAACCCCTTGGCCCTGTGACGAGATTAGATTCCGGGCGCTGGAGGAGGGACTACACCTGTTTAAATCAATAGTGGTGCCTCATGAATCGCTGAGCTATTCAAGGTCAAGGAACTTTTCGAATATTAAAGTGCAAGGGAGGAATTTTAAAATGCCTTGGACTCAACCCTAACCCGGCCACCTTTTTACCTTTAATATTGACAGAAAAATCGAGATATTCCTTAAAAAATGATTTAAGTGTCTGACACTTAATGGTAATGGTTAGACCTTTCCAAAGAATTTAAAAAAGTTTTTTTTTTTCTTGTGTTTACTAAGAGGCTTTTGGGGGTGATGCTTATGAAATTTATATTTGTTTGGTAAGGCCTGGGTCTTAAAGGCTTGTTCACCAATACAAGATCATTCGTGCCAAATTATAAAATAGCTCTACTTAAAGGGACACTGTGCAGGAAATGGTCAAAAAAGGTACTGCAACTATGCTGCTCATTGAAACTGGGTTGCCTATTCCCAAATTTGATCTTTTCATGAAAGTTTACTAAGTAATAAACTAATTTGTTCTAGTATGGCCCAAGTACAGTCTGTTTTACCGCTAAAAATGGCTATTTCTGGAAATTCAAAATGGCGGACCATGGAGAAGATCCCCCTTTTCATGTATGAAAAGTGCATTTTTTCCATTCATAATGAACACTTTGAATTTGATGGTGGTGGTAAATATTCATGAAAAGGGTAACATTAGTGAATGGGTAGCATAGATTCTGGAAATAAACAAAATATCCTGCCCAGTGTCCCTTTAAAAATCTGTTTGGTGTGGCCTGTGGCTCTAAAGGCTTGTTCACCAATGCAAGATGACACGTGCCAAACCATAAAGTACCCACTCTGTAATAACTGTTTTAATATCTGATTGGTGAGGCCTGTGGGTTTTAAAGGCTTGTTAACTAATACCAGATGATGACTCATCCCAAACTACATAGTACCTGTCATGTATATGTAGAAATGTGAAGATTTGGACATGGACATTGCATGGACATGATGTAATGATGAGTGATTTATAGGACGTGAAGTCCAGCAATGAGGAAACGTGCGTCAGATAGTTCAAGATACGTAGACAGGCCCCTCTGTGATTCCATGAAAAAAAAAATTGTTTGACTCGGCCTATCCCACTTCCTCCCAGCTAAGAGGATAATCGATTCTTTAAAAACTTTGTTTGATCCTGAAAATGTAACGTTATAAAAATTTCATGCCACTTTTTCCAAGGCGACCTTGTCATCGAGCAAAACTGCAAGTGACAATAAATTATTCAGGAAACTTCTTTTAATAACTGCATTATACATTCTCCCTCCATGCCAGCCAGACTCCGTTCCCATTGGTGGAGGCACCAGGAGAATTCCCCCCTTGTTTCACTTCACATTTGCGTCTACGTGTGTTTTTTTCCGGATGGGGTTTTTAAATCACGTACATTCACTCAGTTGACAATAGCGTACGGTATTGTGTGTTTTACCTGCAGGCACAGACATATAGCTAAGCTCGTCTTGACAGCATATACAACAGTAGGTGGACTGTTCATGGAGAATGTAATTATTAAAAGGGGAAAAACATTCACTGGGTGCTTTATACAAGAACTAACCATATTTGTTTGCAGTCCTATATGAATTCAAAAGTCCTTGCAGTCATTCAACACTTTTCAATTATAATAACAACAAATTTAATAATGTACTATAACAATAATGTACTAGGTCCATGAGGACACAAGAAAATGTTTGTTAAATCTACATTGAACTCAGTTATGTACATAGGACTTCGTTTACAGTAAGTTTGGACATAAGGAAGGAAAAGGCCATATCTGAATGATTTCGAATGGCTTATCCCAATATCCCAAAGACAAAGTGCAGAGGCAATGTTATACTGTGTGTTGATCCTGTGCCGATTCCAGCCGATTCATTTGAGATCATTCATATTTCAAGTGCAAGTTGTGTTGCAGGCCTTTATTGATGGCCCCGGCAGTTCTTTTTTTTCAGACAGCTAAGCTCTGCTATTGTTATCGTCAGAAGAATAGAACTACATTGCTCAACTATAAAAATCAACATTTTTTGGGACCTAATCTTTATCTTTTGACAGACCCAGGTCGACACAGCACTCCACAGCAGGGGACGCCAGGCTTAGTTTGCTGCTCTAGCAGTCAGCAAATACTGCAGCCTCAGAGCAAACATCCACGGGAAGAGAAGTACATTTGTGAGAGAGATAACTCTGGAGGTATTGGTGGTCATAAGTATTATTCTGGTTATTGGAGGTCCTACGACTATTTGGCTTGACATTGGGTTGAGGTGATCCCACACCCCCTGACCTCCCTGGTTCCTATGTCTATGGACTCCATTATGTCAGCAAATACAGGAGCCTCACTGCACACATCCACTGGAGAAGATTTCTGTGAAAGATAAAACTAACTCCTCCAGTGTGGTGATCATTGGTGGTTATTATAATAATCATTTTTGTTATTGGAGGTCCAAAGTTATGACCTGCACAGTTTCTATTCCGACTGACTCCAGGCATAGTCTCTTTGGCTGTCAGCAAATACAGACGACTGACAGCAAACATCCACTGGAGGGATAAGATAAACTGTATACTGGGGTTCCAGTTCCCCGATCCCCCGACTCCTCAATTCCAACACCTCTGGACCCCACGCATAGACCGTTATAGCCCTCAGCAAACACACAGGATTCACAGCCAACATCCACAGGAGGAGTAGTGTAGGAGATCACTCATCCTGTGGCTATAATATGTATTCTTGGTATTGGCAGTCCTAAGTTAGTAATATGAACAGATCTGCAGAACAAAGTAGGGATCGCATCTAGTACTGCTACTAGGCCAAAGAGATTCGTGAATCCGTCTCCAGTGCTGTCATCTCCAGTGGATATGCTACTGAATAAGCTAATAGGCTTTTAGCTCCCTTGGAGTGTCTGTTCCCAAATCCAAAGGTACGGTGAGGGGTGGGGTGGAGCCTGCGTAGGAGGGCCTTGGCTGCACAAAATAGAGTTTAATAGTGCTGCTGTAGTACCCTCCTGAACACTTTACCCATCTCTTCATCTCTGTCCTCATAATGTCTGAATCTAGTGTTTCCCTCTTTTTCCAGTCTCTTTCACCTTCAGTCTTTCAGTGTTTATCTAATTTTCTGTTCTTTACATGGCCCATTCTGTCACTTCGTGTTAATGTGCATGCCTTGAGTTGTTTAGAGCAGTGGTTCCCCAACTTTTTCTGCTGTAACCCGCCATTTGGATTTATGAATATTCCAAATGTTTTCTGTCTCTTAATGTGAAATTCAAAACAAATGTCAATATATTTATTAACCATAAAAGTAAATACTGTAACTAACCAATTTATGGAATGATTATCATATGAAAGCATATATTGAAGGTTTTGCAAGCAGTCCCTTCTCTCTGCAGTACCTCCGTGGCCCTAGGAATCCTGGCCCTCAGTTTGGGAATCACTACTTGAGACCAGTGCCAAGTAGTTTGTTCAACCATAAAATAATATTCTCACTATGAAATATGGTTCATCAACTTACTGGGTGAAAGGTACAGTATTTCTGAATTCATTTTGGGATCTCTGCAAACTAAGTAAGTTTTAGGAAGCGGGCTCTCTCCATTATAGTGGCTCTGTTCTCCACTGATGAGCTACAATTCTGCTTCCAATATGCAGAAGAATGACATAAATTGGAAAACTACATGGTTAATGTAAATGCTATAGACCTACTCTTTTGATATTTACCCCTGACATGGAGGTAATGTATTTGCCAGCATTTGTTGGTTTGTAGCACAACTCACCAATGCACTCACAAATCATTCTGAACAAATCATTCTGAACTGGCAACACACTTGACCTTGTTATATCACATGCGCTTGATAGCAACAATATATCGGGTCACAGACATCGGCCTCTCCGACCACCACTGTGTGTTTTTTGATTTTGACATTTCAACACAAATTACTACACCCATGTAATTCACAGACGACACATTAATGCTTCTGCTGAGCTTAAGATTTCAGACGTCATCAAATCAGGAGACCTACTAAATGGTCACTGCACACCTGATGAAATGGTTGATAGCTTCAACAAGAACTTATAGGCTATATTAAGAGGAATTCTAGATAACATAGCTCCAATTATAACGTCGACAAGAACCAGAGCTAGGTATTCACCTTGGATGAATGACTCGCTTTTAAAAAGAAAGTGCAGAGCTACCGAGCATCTTTAGAGGAAAACAAAAAGTCCACAGACAATCCCTTAGGGATAAAATTTCCTCCTACAATAATGCGGTACGCTCAGAAAGGAAAGCATATTTTTCCAAAATCACAACAGACAACCAGCATAATGCTAAAGTTCTTTTTTTCCACTATTTTTTCACCTGCTTAATCCAACACATAGCAATAACAACCTAAATGCAGCATCGCATGCTAAGTGCGAGAAATTTGCTAGATTTTTTTAATAAAAAGATTGCAGACATTAGAGAAGGCATCCAAGGTGAAAACGCAGCAAACTCTGGCGCCCACTCAGCCGGCACACCGAGGGGACGGTTAAACCCCCCAAGGAGACCTGAGAGCTTCCAAAATTTTAGTCCAATTACAGAGGACGACTTCTGTAAAATAGTCAGGGAAAGTAAGCAGTCTACCTGCAGCCTTGACGCTATTCCCACACATCTGCTAAAAACATACTTGGTTGCTTAGCAGCACCTTTACTGCAAATTGTTAACACCTCCATTTTTACGGGCATTTTCCGAAGCTCATTCAAAACATCCATGGTAAAGCCGCTCCTCAAAAAGACTAATTTAGATCAGAATTCTTTAAACAACTATAGACCTATATCAAACCTCCCCTTTAGCCTATAAGCAAGGTACTAGAAAAAGGTGTAGGCTATTTAAACAGCTTAATCAACACCAGGCTGGGAATGATATCTTGGAAAAAATCGAATCAGGCTTTAGAGCCAATCACAGCACTGAAACAGCACTAACCAAAATAATAAGTTATCTTAGGCTCAGCACTGCTGCTAACAAAGTTTCAGCACTTATCCTCCTCGACCTCAGTGCAGCCTTTGACACGATAGGTCATAACATAGGCTACTAATTGACTGCCTTGAATCTTGGGTAGAACTGTCGGGCCACGTCTTAGAGTGGTTCAAAACATATATTACAGGAAGGCAGTTTTTTGTCACCATTGGAGATTACGTCTCCAACAAGTATGATGTGCCTTTTGGAGTTGCTCAGGGTAGTTGTTTGGGCCCTCTCCTCTTCTCTCTCTATATGTTGCCCCTGGGCTCCATCATCAGAGGGCACAATGTTGATTTTCATAGCTATGCCGATGACACACAATTATATATCTCCGTTGAGCCTAGCCACACCACTGCCATTCATGCCTTGACTAAATGCATGTCTGCCATCACAGATTGGATGAACAGTAACTTCCTAAAATTAAATGAGAATAAAAAACTGAAGTGCTGCTCATTGGCCCTAAGGAAAAACGTGCAAAACTCCACTCAAGCCTAGGTGACCTAAGCATGCATATTGAAGATAAGGTTACTAGCCTAGGTGTGGTCATAGACTCAGATTTGAGCTTTGAGCCACACATCAACAAGATAACAAAATCTGCTTTTTTCCATCTTAGAAATGTCAACAAAGTATGTGGCTTGGCCCCCCGACAAGACGCTGAAAAACTTATTCATGCCTTTGTCACCAGTAGGCTAGACTACTATAATGCTCTCTTCTCTGGCCTGCCAAAAAAGGTAATTGACAGATTGCAACCCATTCAAAATTCGGCGGCGAGAATCCTAACAAGAACCAGAAGGAGAGAGCACATCACTCCTGTCTTGGCAGACCTGCACTGGTTGCCTGTCTCATACAGAATTGACTTTAAGATTCTTCTGACAGTATTTAAAGCATTAAATGGACTTGCCCCTAGTTACATCTCTGACATGCTCTTTTCATGCCCCTGCTCGAGCTCTCAGCCCCCCATCCCCCCCCCCGCAAAAGAAGATTGGTGACGCCACGTTCGTTTGCTATGCACCCAAGAGATGGAACGCCCTGGCCATCGAGATCCGATCAGCCAGCTCCGTCGACTCCTTCAAGAAGCAGCTGAAGACCCACCTTTTCATCCTTGCCAACTCCTAGCTGCCAAGGCATCGCAGTGTCCCAGCTGCAGCAGCGTCCTTACTGTTCAGAACCAGCCCTGGCAGGGGGCTCCCCTAGGTGGCCGCTGGTCTCTGCCTGAGGTTTCTTCCTGGCTACAGGGTTTTTTTCTCAGACCTCATTGAGCTTTTCCCCCCTACAAACTATGAATGAAGTGAAAGGGAGTTTTTCCTCACCCCTGATGCCACCAGGGGCCGCATCTGAGCGCCCAAATTTAGTGGGACTATCTATGACTTACGCTAGACCCAGCCACTATGGACCTCACATCTCTAAGAGTCCTGGTCCTAACCTACGTTGACCTATGTCTCTACAATCTCTATATATCTCTTCTACCTCTGCCTTCCTGCTATTTCTGCCTCTCCTCTCTACCTCTCCTTTTAAATCCACCTCCATGATGCCCCCCCCCCCCATTTGTTAAGCACTTTGAGTTACATGCCCTGTACGACACAGTGCTATACAAATACAATTATTATTATTAAAATTATTATTAAATTTTGACAGAATGTTGGTAAGCAGCATAGCTGAAGCTGATACCATATTGGCGCTGATCAGAGTTGAGTGGAGTGGAGGCAAAGGTGGGTTACTGCACGAGCCTACTGGGCCCAGGGTCCAAGAGTGAAGTGGGCCCTGAAGGCCAAGCCTCTATATTTCCTTGTTCATATTGCGTTCAATGTACACTTTTAACAACTGTATTTTATTAACAACTGTATTTTAGCATGTTCTCGAGGGACATACCCCTGAAACCCCAATAACATCAGGTCTCTAACATCTGGCCTAAAACACAGGGTTTTATTTTGTAAAACAGCTATCTTGTTTTTCTGGCCCAGGGGCCCATGGAGTCATGATCTGTACATGGGTGGAGGACTGCACTCACTGAGTGCTCATGTGTGAAAATCACCTGGAAGAGGGGCGACGTGGCTCAGTGGGTTCGTGCACCGTAGCCTACCATCACGCCAGGGACCTGGGTTTGATTACTGCCTGAGGTCATTTCACAATCCTTCCCCATCTCTGGCTACCATTTCCGGTCACCATCTTTGACTGTCCTATCTCAATGAAGGCTGAAACGCCAAAACCAACCAACCAAACAAAAACAAAATGGCATGGAAACTTCCTACATAATTTGCTTCTAAGTACAGTAATATATTTAAATGTTAATGTCAACCTACTTTGAGACTTAATCATGTGAGCATTGTAGTCGTCCTTTCATATAGCCTTGAGTTGGTAGGCTACTTCTTAGGCTTTGTGTGATTTACGTGTATATAACAAATGGATGTCTGGAAGCACAAAAAAATGTTTTTGGGCAAAGGGGTTCTCTCATGTTCTCAGGTCATTTCAATATACTACTACATTCATGTATATGTGGCCTGAACTTCTCACTGTCTATCAGGGATGTGAAATAAAACATCTTTTAAGAATATACTGGCTCTTCTCAGGGACACTTTCTCCAGCAGCAGCATTGGCAGCAGCAGCAGCAGCGGCTGTTTAAAGAGGTCCTGCAGGAGAGCAGAAACTAATAAAAGAGCACTACTACTTGTCGAGGAGGATTGAGAGAAAACAACAGCCTCACAGAGGGGAAAACCCCCTAAGCCCATATTACAGACGCGGCTTCAAGTCAGGCAGCCTGGCTTACCTACACCACCACCACCACCACCACCACCACCACCACCACTTCCACTAACCCCCCCACCCCCTCACCCACCCCCTTGACTTCACACTCCTTTACCTCCTCTCGCCCCTACCATCCCCTGAGAGATGGCCGACACACGGAATGAGATGGCAGCAACAGTCCGTAACTAAACTCCATCCATCAGAGTTAAACAGCCACCCACCTCCACCTGCCCATTCGGCCAGCCACACCACAAGGTAAAGAATGAAAAAAGAAGAAGAAGAGAGGGAAGAAGAAGAAGAAGAAGAAGAAGAAGAAGAAGAAGAAGAAGAAGAAGAAGAAGAAGAAGAAGAAGAAGAAGAAGAAGAAGAAGAAGAAGAAGAAGAAGAAGAAGAAGAAGAAGAAGAAGAAAATAGACAGTCGTTAGAAAAAGCGGGGCTCTGCAGCACTTCTTAGTCTGTCTGTACACTTCTGCAGAGGGTTATCTTATCTGAGGCTGTGCTGTAAAAGAGCCCAATATTTCACCACTTAACCACGTTTCATTACGGCAGCCACCACCTCTGTTTAGGGCTAATTGCTATTGTGGGATGTTAGGTGTCTGCGTAGAGAAATTTCAATTGCTCCGGTGGTGTGTATAAGTAACTCATACAAATAATAATGATCAAACAAAAGGTGGCACATGGCCTATTATTTTTCTAATTGCAGAGTTTATCTCACTGCGAACATTGTGTTGCAATGTTATAGTCAAGTCGGTTTTATTGTCAATCTATTTACATGCGCTGGTCATACAAATTGTCAATCTATTTACATGCGCTGGTCATACAAATAATTGAAATTACGTTTCTTACTTTCCCATGCAGACAGACATAGACTCTAGACTCTACTCTAGACAATTAGACATAGACAGTATACATACATTATACCTAAAGTACCTATACAATACCCATACAGACATATTAAGTGCAAGACTGGGCAACAGCAGACATACATAGAACATATATTAAAAAAGAGGTAGTGTTGTGCATTCCAGTTATGTCCTATTGTGACGATTCTGATATAGTGAAACACAGTTACGCCAAAATTTTAGATTATAATGAATATAAAGTAAGCAATTTGTAATGTGCAGTATTTACAACTAGTTGGTAGCTAGTTTTCCAGTACAGTCATTCATATATGCTTCTTCATACACCGTTGAAGCAACATCTCCGGACTACAGTATATTGGCCTCGGTGTGGCTAAATAATTGCTGTCTGCTTCAAGGCTCCTCCCCCCCGGTTAGTTAAAACCCCTGTCCAGACTCTGACAGCTCCTCACCTTAATGTTGACGCTTTTTAATTCTCGCACTACCAAAAGCGTTTCGGTTTTCCACTGAATTTGAGCGAGCGTCTCTGCCAATTCTTAAAGCTCCTTTACAATATCATCATCTTGTGCACATCTCGGCCATTGTGATTAGGTGTACTACGTTGTAAATAAAATCCTATCAATTCTCAGACTTCCTTGCCTGAAAAAAAGTCTACTTATGTCTTTGAACTGACCTTACATTGTTTAGTTTACAGCCTGAAAAGCTCCTTTCATACACATACGTGGTGTAGCATAGTGTTTCTCAACGGGGGCTCTACAGCCCCTTAGGGCTCATTAGGGAGCAGGAGAAAGAGACAAGAAGGAGATGGAGAAGGAGATGACTGAGAGGGGGGACACTCAGTTGCAAATTGGGGACAATAGTCTATTTTTAATACTAAGGGGGCGCTGGCAGGCCTAATGAGGTCAAGGGGGCGTTGGGAAGCTTATGATGAGGTACAGGGGGCATTTATTCATAAAAGGTTATGAACCACTGGTGTAGCAGAACAACATTCCCCCTTCATTAAACATGAACACAGAAATGAAAAAAAATCAAATACAGTAGAGAGAAGAGTGTGCTGTCTTCTATCGTCAGGTTTTCAGGTTATAGTTAGGTTCTCAAAATACAGTTCTTAAATGACATACGACTCAATACTGACAAGGGGAAAACTGCAGTCCTTGTACAGTATTACTTGATCTAAGTGCTGCATTTGATACAGTTGATCAAAACATTCTAATACATAGACTAGAATCTAATGGGCAGTCGGGAGGTGCTTTTCAATGGTTTTACTTAGATAATAAATTACTTTGTTTCTATTGATACCTAGTATGTTTGAGCAATATCATCCTAATAGATGTCTTAGGTCCTCAGAATCTCCTCTGGCTGTGCCAAGGCAAATCTAAGCTGGCATTTAATCATTATGCTGCAAAACGCTGGAACCAACTTCCTGTCCAAATTAGAACTGCTCCAACAGTATTTTGTTTTAAAGAAATTAAAAACAGCTTTATTCTCATCTGCCTCTGGTGATAGTTAATTATCTACTATCTATAACACAATATACAGGTATTTCTTTTTCTTATCTTTTATCTGTGTCTAATCTTTAGCATTGAATGACAATTATGTATGTTAATGTTCTATATAAGTAAATTTGATTGATTGATTAATTGGCATTTGTTCAGTAGTATAAAAGAGCACTACAGGTTTGCACTTATACAGTAACTAGCTTGTGAAGTGATGCAATATGGATCAAGTTGGGCACAGCTGGTTTGAGATACTGTATCATGCTTACTCTAGTGAATAAAATGGTCTTCACCTGACGTCTGTGGCTTTAACGATGGCCTCAGTCTTTGGATAACTCATTCAAATAGTTTTGCATTAGTTTAGTTGAGGATGAATATAGCATATAGATGAAACCTATTGTTATGTGTGTTTATTTTTGTGTTTTGAACTTGTGAAGCACATTGAATTGTTTTGGATGTGTTCATTTTCACACATCTGTGTTTTGCATTTCAAAAGCTATTTGAAATATATTCCGTGTTTTTGTCCTCTCTCTCTCTCTCTCTGTGTTTGTGTGTGTGTGTGTGTGTGTGTGTGTGTGTGTGTGTGTGTGTGTGTGTGTGTGTGTGTGTGTGTGTGTGTGTTAGACTTCAGGTCTCAACATTTTTGCTTTGTTTTTTCGTCTGTTTGTTTGTTTTATTCGTTTTTCTTTTGTTGGTGGGTTTCTGGTGTGAACCCCAGACATCACCACAAGTAGACATCACCCCTGACAAATCCTTGTGCTATGTGGCCTGCTTACTCCTTCCACTCTGAAAAAAAAGGTTCCGAATTATCATTCAGCCCCTGCTCGCTTCAAACACAACAGCATCAAAAAGCATACAGCGGCGAAGAGTGTGAATTATCAGATTATACAGTGATTATAAGCCCAAAATTGCTTGACGTGTTATGAGTAATCTGTCTCCATTAAGGGGAGGATAGAGGAGACAAGGACAAAGCATTGGGGGGCTCCCCTCCCCTCCCCATTCTATAGAGCCTGAAATGGAGATTGAATGCTTTGGGGAGTGGGGGAGTAGGCATTTGTCTTCTTTTGTTAGCTTAGATGGTCATTTTATTCCTTTTTGGATACTCCTTACTGAAAATGTGCATTTGACTGTCTTCCAATATAATTAAACATGCGGGCCGACACATACACCTGTACATGAATATAAATATGCAACACAGCCATGCGCGCTCGTGCACACACACACACACACACGCACGCGCGCGCACACGCACGCACGCGCACGCACGCACAAGCACGCGCGCGCGCACGCACGCACAAGCACGCGCACGCACGCACGCACACGCACACGCACACACACACACACACACACTCACTCAGGGGGCGATATCTGGAAAGTCTCCTCCACGCATAAACCACTATTTATTTCCCATTAAAGTGTGGGTGAAGTATGATAACAGCTATGAGGCAAAACAAACATGAATATCTACAGCTGTGGTTACAGGGCCCTATGCTTTTCAACAAATATGGTGGGTGAGCTTCTACCATGCACTATAACTAGGCCCTATGTTTTTAAAAATCCATTTGAGACAAACTTTGGACAATTGATTACTTATATGTTTTAATGTTAGATGATTTTGGGCCGGTCTACTCTAAAACAAACAAATAATAAAAAAAACAAAGCAAGGTGTAAATTAGGAAGCTATTTTTTCCTCTCTGGTTACTTCATTTCAATGCAGAGCAAGGAATAGCTCATCAAATCTATTTGTCTCCTGCCCCATGGGCTGTTTCACTCTATCTGAATCATATCAGCTACTCTGTCACCATTCACCTCCACGTGCCATTTGATTCTCTGCTGAAATACTGTCTGTAACCCACAACTTGTGCACAACAAGCACATGCATAATTTGTCGAGCTGTCCACATTAATGGTATTGAGCTGGAGTGGAGAATGATCTACACTCACTAAATAATTTTCATTTAAAAACATCGATTCCATGTTTATGCACCATGTGTGATGCTGCACAAATATGCTTTGGCATAAGGCCATCATTAGTGTGTGGTAAAATTGATCATACAGAAAA
Source organism: Engraulis encrasicolus (assembly GCF_034702125.1). NCBI lineage: Eukaryota > Metazoa > Chordata > Actinopteri > Clupeiformes > Engraulidae > Engraulis > Engraulis encrasicolus. The sequence continues at coordinate 51,688,677 of NC_085866.1, forward strand.
GACTGTGAGTCCTCAGAGAAGCAACAGGACAAATTTCAAATTTGAATGCAGGACATATATGAACCTCCTAAGAGCTTATAAACACATTCATAAAGATATATAATGCATACATACAGCCTAACAATGACCTCCCAAGTCATATTGAACTCATCACTGCCCCCATGAAGCATCTTAATAAATTGTTGCAACTTGAAGTTGCACTGTGCATTACTTATGGAGCTATTTTGGCCTCGTAACCCCTTAGCGCAGAGCCTATTTTATAACTGCCCATCAATATCATAATGACCATGTCTTAATCTGTTACTTAAGGCGTAATGTCAAAGGAATGTTGTTATGGTGTCGTTGAGTGTTTTCAGCACAGAGTGAATAGGCCCGGCTACAGTAAGAGGCTACTGATGACATCAATGAGGTGAAGAAGGTCAATGAAGGTCCACAATGCACACTGCCACTTACATCAAGACTTTGCCAAACCATATTTTGACTTGGAGTTGATCATTCTTAATAATACAAATACTGGGAATCTTAAGTGTCTTTGCTGTCCAAATATCGCACTAAACCACAACTTACCACCAACTGAAAGCATGGCATTAAGCATGGTAGAAAACACAACTTCTAATTATGGACTAATTATGATGAGGGGAAATCAAGAGAGTTGTGTTGTCATCTTGGCACAGATGGCGAATGGTCTGGTTACAGTAGTTAATGGTTCTTAACTGTCCTTCGTGTGAAAGAAGAAACTTAATAATATGGTAGGGTAATGCGCTGTCATCTTCACAGGCAAACAAAATGCAGCAGCCTAATTTATGTGTTAAGCCAACTAATAACAACTATGTGAGTAATATTTAGAAATATAATATTTAGAAAACACAACAGTGATGGTTTCTGGATATGACTGTTGTACAACAATATTGAGATGTACAGACTGACAAGCTTCCAATATGCAAGAAACATCTGTTAGTGTTAACCTTTTGACATTGTGAATTTTGGATTCTAGGAATGTGTTTTTACACAAGGTATTCAAGCCCACTCAATTTTATTTTCTCAAAACAATCACAAAGCAATATACAAGAACTGGTAAAAATAGTCGCGTTCTTGTGTTTATGGTATAATCTTAGATTAAATTTTATGTATAGGTTGAAATCAATTGTTTCAGGTGATTTCAGGTGGTCCGATTTTTAACATTTTGCAAAACTGAGAAGAATAGCTGGTTCTAGGTGCTTGAGGCATAAAAGCTGCACATTCATGTGCCAATATTGTCTGTGCTTTTTCATCAGCGCTTCAACATCCGCTTCTTTCAGCGGTGACAGTCTGCTCAAGTGGGAAAAGGGAGGTGGAAGGTTGCCGGTTGGTTTGATTCACGCTCGTCCCTCCCCTCGGGTCCCAAGAATCCTTGAGCGCAGCACTTTGCTGGATCAGGTGTGCTGCTTGACACCTCGCAACAACAGCCTCCCACCACCACCATCAATGTAATGAAAAGGTGAGGGAGTGCGAGTACATGTAACGCATTGAAATGCATAGCTTTGGGAGCTTGGCACGGTGCGAGAAAGCACTACAAATGCAGCCCATTTAAAGAATGCACATTGTCAATAGCACACAAGAGTCATTCTGCATGCAGGACGTAGAGTAATAATCAAATGCTCACCAGCATGTTTCTGCATATGAGCCCGGTGGTAACTCATAATGAGAAGTCTGCTGTGTGAATGCAAGAGTCTGTATATGACTTTTACGGCTTAAGAGAGGTTTGGCGTTCAGCATCATTTAGTGGGTATGCACAGAAAGCCTTGATGGCCGATGATGCCCTTTGATCAGTGGTTCCCAACATTTTTTTTTATCCCGGGGCCCCATTTTGATGTCCCAAATTTCTCATTCTTTTCAGAACAATGAAAAAATAGCTGAATTAGACTGCCTGTGCAGTCGCCTTCGACTGCTTAAGGTATATCCCCGAAACGCGACGCTTCCAGTCCCCCATCATTCCTACCACTCCCGTCCACCATTTCGTAAACGTATATGATACATACAGACGTGACATGACGTGCATAGGCTTAAAACCACACGACTATTGTGAAAATGAAGCAAAAAATGGGGCAAATGCTAATACTGTTTTAATGGTTCAGTGGATATACCACATTAGGTACAGTGTAATAACCAGTGTAACAATATTTAATACAATGTAATTTTTTTACTTACATCATGTGTTTGTGCGTAAATGGTATTACATGGTATTGCATATTGTTACACTGGTATTACACTATATTACATGGTATTGCATACTGTTACACTCGTTATTACACTGTACCTGATATTGCATATTGTTACACTGATATTACACTAGTATTACATGGTACTAAATATTGTTACATTGGTTATTACACTGTACCTAATATGGTAGATTCACTGAAATGGTGAACCATTAAAATAAGGTGTTACCGGGCAAATCAATCCACCCAGTCAGAAGTTATGGGCCAAATGAAAATTCCGCCATTTTGAAAGTGTTGTCTTCCAAACTCGAATCAGTTCATGAACCTACCCTAGAGCATTCACACACAAAATCTGGGACAAATCCATCCACCCGGTCAGTAGTTATGGGCCAAACAATAATTCGGCCATCTTGAATTCAGCCATCTTGAAAGTGTTGTCTTCCAAACTCGAATCAGTTCATGAACCTACCCTAGGGCATTCACACACCAAATCTGGGACAAATCCATCCACCCGGTCAGAAGTTATGGACCAAACAAAAATTCGGCCATCTTGAATTCAGCCATCTTGAAAGTGTTGACCTCCCAACTCGAAGCAGTTCATGAACCTACCCTAGAGCATTCACACACCAAATCTGGGACAAATCCATCCACCCGGTCAGAAGTTATGGACCAAACAAAAAGTTGGCCATCTTGAATTCAGCCATCTTGAAAGTGTTGACCTCCAAACTCGAATCAGTTCATGAACCTGCCCTAGAGCATTCACCCAAAAAATCTGGGACAAATCCAAACATCCGTTCAAAAGTTATCGCGTTAACACGAAAGACCTTACGCGGCGGCGGCGGACGCGGCGGCGGCGCACGCAAAACCATTACATCCCCGACGCTAAGCGTTTCGGGGATATAAGCACGCAAAACCATTACATCCCCGACGCTCCGCGTTTCGGGGATATAACTACATAAATAGTAGGCTATTAAACCTATAGATATTTATGCACGCCTAAGATTGGCAATGGTGTTTCAAAGACAATATTGAATAGTTATGGTATGTTACTTAGTAATATTGATCATTTTTCCTTTTTCACACACTTTCAGACATTTCAGGTGATCCCACATGGGGTCCCACCCCCAGTGTTGAAAAACACTGACTAAGATGTCGTACAAACTTTTGAAAGCAAATCAAAAGCAGCCAGAAATGTATGATTAAACTGGTCAAGTTATTGGATGAGGAAGCCTGAGGGGTAATTCAAACACATGTGCACAAGCATACTCTAGAGTAGATTGTAAATTAAGCTGCATGATCTGCATTCATTTATGTTGGGATGTCACTTTTTGCTCTGATTAAAGGAGTCTGATAGAGGAGATAAGTCAGTCTTAAACAGGCAAGGCCTATTCAAGTGAAATAAGGTTACAATAATAGGTCTAATACAGTAGTTACAAATTGTGTTTTTTTTCCACACACCTCAGCTAGCAGGTGCATTGGAGAGGACCCGTAGGTAGTTTTTTCCCTTAGTATAATACTAGTAAAGTAAGGCTTCCATGTGACTTTCTTCTAAAGTTGACTTTAGTGTGGTAATGCCTAAGCAGGTGATCAAGTGCACTGAACCCTGCTGAGTTAATTGAAGGTAAGTGGGTACAGCGCCTATGTAAAACAAGGGGCTTTTGTCCTTATTTTGTTGCAAGAGGAAAAGGCCACAGGTTCATTATTTACCTCTTGCTCTGTGTGAACAAACAAACGACTACTTCTGCTTTTTGCATCCTACGCTGCTCAGAATAATATGCCGATGTGCGTTTTAGTCTGTCATTATATGCACTTATGGTGGTCATCTCAATCATTTTAATAATATTTTAGCTTTACGTGATTAAAGTCAAGGGTTAGAGCGATAACACAACACTGAACTTCAGTTGTGTCAATGAAGTATAGATTTTGTATGGCTGTTTTGTCTGATGCACAAAGGCTCTGAACGGCATTGTTTTTCCTGACTTCGGTTTTCACTGAATAGTGGTAAGTCATAGTGAAACGTATTGTACAGGCTATAGCTGACTGTACTCCTCACTCAGGTGAAGCATTGGGAGAGAGCAGCAAAGCAGGAAAATAGGATGATAGTAGCAGATTTTTTTTAACTGATTTTGCAGAGCAGGGCTGACTGGACAAGGCAGTCTCTGAAAGATGACAAAGAACACTGCAGCTATATGCTATGCACATTAAAAAAGATACCAGAGTTTTGCACTTTACCCTTTACAGAAGGGCATACTTAAGTATACATTATTAGGTTGCCACAAACTATTGTATTGTCCAATGAATACCTGCACAACATTTGTTCATACGTCTCTTTGCCCTAACTTAGACTCTATTCAATAAGATGCAAACAAAACAAAAAGAACAAGTTAAAACTGGTAAAATTGGTAAAGTAATATTGCCATTTGTGCATTGTACAGAATACCAGTATAGGTCTAATAGTGAAATACTTTAATATGCATACTTCAGGCTATGGTAAGCTTGAGTGAGATCAGATGATTACAATATTTCCCACAGAACACTGCAGCTCTCCAACTGAACAGCCCAGGTCATAAATGGTTCATGTTTGACACGGTTTAGAGATGCACGTCCAGGACTGCGCTGAGATAAAAAAAAACAGCCCAGGCATTTTTGGCAAGGAACAGTCCCTCACACAGCCCCCTGTTCGTCTAGGATATTATGATGATCTCAGTCCACTTTCTATACTTAAGATAGACCAATGGGCTGCCCCATCTACGGTAGGTTGAAGGCCAAACTCTAAGCAAAAAACAAACAAACCAACAAACCAAAAAAATCAAGCGCATCGGCCCCTGAGGATTGTCGGCCCACCGGGAAAATGCCTTGTATGCCACATTACTGGTCCAGCCCTGTGCACGTCCCATACATAAACCGTCCTATGAAAACGGATGCTTTAGAGTGTTTCTGTACGTCTGTACCCTGACGTACAGACCCAGTGGCGCTGGCACTCCCAGGTCCATCGGGTCCTGAAGCAGCCTTCTCCCCACGCAGCACCGGCCCTTCATGAGCCCACACACACACACACACACACACGCACACACTTGACGTCTGACATGGTGTCACTGCAGCTCTACATGCCTGGGTCCTCAGTGTCTGCTCTTTGGAGGCTGTGTGCTTTGGCTTCAGACGCATAATCTTCTCAAATCCCCCGACTGTCCCCTACATGTCATGCCATCATAATCTGTTATAACCGCGCCGTCTCATTGAAGCCAGTGGGCTTCTGGGGTTTTATTTTTATTCCATTTTATTTTAAACCTTATGGAGTGCAATGAAAGGAGCATCTACATTTACTGGTTCATTTTTTTTCATTATTCCAACAGCATAGCTGAGGGCAATTTTAAAAGATTGAAGATTCAAGATACTATATTTGCTCAGAGTGCCACTGCTGGAAAAGTTATCAGACGAGCACACTTCAGACTTGCCAAGATGTAACTCTTGAAACCTGCGTCTGCTTAATTTTGCAGCAAAACATCGCCAACCCACCTCCAACACTAGTTAGTTCCATTGTTTCCTACAAATTTCATAGTCAGTCAGTCATGTGAATTATAACAATAGCCTAATGACATGACTACATGTATAGAAAAAAACAGTCAACAGAACAACGGAATTACAACACCTAGGAAACATAAACTGAAAAGTTTCCAAAACGTATTTGGATGTCAACTGAATATGTAATTGTCTCCATTCATTTAAGTTTTGTTGCACTTCTACAATCTGGTTATTTTGTGTGTAAGGTCATGCAGTATTTCTTGAGCGTTCACAGCAAAGCTGGAGACACAGTGACATCTGGTGGAATGATGTGGTGGTGCAGGTCTGTGTTTGTCACATTCATGGCTCTAGAGCAATGTTTCCTAACCTTGTTCGTCCTGCGTACCCCTTAAGCAACTTTGTCATATGATGAGTACCCCCTCACTCATGCACTATATCTGTTCCTATATCCCAATGTGACTACACTCCATTTATTTCCTATTATTACATTTCTCTAAGTACCCCCTGAGGTGTGCTCACGTACCCCTAGTGGTACGCGTACCCCTGGTTGGGAAACACTGCTCTAGAGTAGGGGTTCCCAGCCTTTCTCAGCCCACCTCTGACCCAATACACAATACAACTCAAATTAATAGTCAACAGGCAACACACACACAAATATTATTTAGTTTTTTAGAAAATGATTTCACGGCCCACTTGGAATACCTTCATGACTCACTATTAAGTCCCGGCCCACGGGTTGTGAACCACTGCTTCAGCATTGAGCTTGCACCTTTCTAATAGTGAATTAGGTAAAAACAGGACTCTACAGCTATAATTAGCGGATTCAATGATTTTTCTACTGCAACTACAACTTATCCACAGATCAAATATGATTCTGTGTGAGAAGTTGAACTGCCCTGAATCTATGCAAATAATGATTCAGAGGGACTTCTGAAAACAGTGTGCAGCGTTTCAGCGGGTCTATGCTGGAATTAAATGTGTTTACAGAGTATTATTAAGCAATGAGGCATGAGAGTGATCAAAAGAGGAAGGGATGGGGAGAGGGAGAGAGAGAGAGAGAGAGAGAGAGAGAGAGAGAGAGAGAGAGAGAGAGAGAGAGAGAGAGAGAGAGAGAGAGAGAGAGAGAGAGAGAAGGAAGAGAGGGGGGAAAGCCAAAGAGAAAAGATGATGATGAGGAGAATGAGAGAGAGGGGCAAAGCCAATGGAGGGTGAAAACGGGAGGGGAGGTGGGAGACAGAAAGGGAGAGGAGGAGGTGCAGGAGAGGGAGAAGAATGAGAGAGAGAGGGAGAAGAATGAGAGCGAGACAGAGCGAGACAGAGCGAGCGAGAGAGAGCGAGAGAGAGAGAGAGAGAGAGAGAGAGAGAGAGAGAGAGAGAGAGAGAGAGAGATAGAACAAGAATGAGAAAGGGAGAAAGCTGCCTCTGACACAGGGGAAATAAGAGTGTGTCATTTCCTCCTAGTCTCATGTGTTTGCTGGGCTTTAACAAGCTGAACAGCGGCGGCGGCAGCAGCAGGCTCCTCTCCTCTCCTCTCCTCAGGCACGGGCAGGGCTTCGCTTAATCTCTGCCGCACGCCAAAGTGATTCCACAAGGAAGCCCAAGAGAGGCAGGGGGAACTTGTTAATTGAGATCCGGGGGATTCGCCAGAGGGGTCTGCACGCCTGCACTCAGAGCTCCAAACTCCATTTATCGGATATTTTATGAACTTGGGCTGGACTACTACTGCAACTGCTTTGTCATATAGTCTAATAATGACGCTTGGTGAGACGTCGTCTCTTTTTAGGAAGCTCTTTAAACTGGCAAATGCAACTGACAAGAAGTTAGTGATTTGTGAAACAGCAGGTTACATTTTACCATCATTTGGGCCACAATGCCTATACTGACACTGTGGTACCTTGCTGGTTTAGCCTTCTACTCCACACGGCCATACATAATTGAACAGCCAATTTCATCCACAAAAGGAACGAAATGTGCGGTTTGTTCCTTAAGATAAAGCTACATTAAAATACATTCTTCCTGCTGTTGTTGTAAAAGTATGCTTCAAAAGTATTTTTCCACAGAACGAACATTTCCGCACTTTTATTTCCTAACAAATAGTGCGTACATATTTAGAGATTCATTAGCTATACTGTGCAGTTTAATGAGGGCCAACGGGATCCGGATTATCTGGATGCTCTTTGAGGTAGTGGACAAGAGGTGAAGCATTACACCCCCTAACCTAAACATTTCCTTTAACGCAAAATGGCAGCCAAAATGGCAAGGCATTTCTTATTCGGCACATTGGATAAGGAGAGCGGTGCCTTAGGCGTTAAATTAGCCACAGTATATTGCTTAATTCGAACAGACGTGCATTTGTAAATTAATTACAAGAACTGCTCCACTCTGTGTGCAGAAGAGCACCAAGTTGTCAAGTGCTATTAGGAGTTGTCAATTATCCACCAGGGTCCTCAGGAGAGATCTTTTCCTTTCCTTAGTCATAACAATATCTCATTCCCATGCAGACGGCATACACTCCATCCGGCTCCAGTTAATGAGCATTAGGGCTAGCCCATACACTCAGGCACATGCTCGAACCAAAACAACACGTGGCATTACCTATATTTCCTAGTCTATTCAGTGCAGCATTTGTTTTTTTTTATTAGGGTCATAAAAAGGGATCCCAAAGGCTATATTTCCTTCGCACTCTAAAGAAGGCCCAGCTACCACGAGATCTGCTCACTAACTTCTACAGGTGTACAATTGAATCAGCAATTACATACAGCATTACATCTTGGTACACCAGCTGCACACACGACAACAAGAAGATTTTTCAGCGCATCATTAAAACAGCAGAGAGAATCATTGGATGCCAACTACCCACACTTGAGGAGATCCACCATACACGCTGCACAAACAGAGCATTAAACATCCTTAAAGATCACACACACCCTGGTCACAGGCTCTTCACCATGCTACCATCTGGCAGGCGCTTTAGGACTCTGCGTGCCCGCACTACGAGAATGAAGTACAGCTTTTATCCCACTGTCATTAGACTCCTGAACTCAATACGTCACCTGCCCCCCCTCAATACTTCAGGACTATCGATACTGTGAGATGCACATGGATTTTTATATATTATTTATTTACTGTTAATATATATTTTATTTTGTGGGCATTTGTGGGTTGCTACTAAACATAATCTCGCTATATTTGTATAGTGACAATAAAAGTCTACTCTACTCTACTTGACTATTTGGCTTCAAGATGTCTTCCTGTGCAGTGCTCTATTTTTTTCTTGATACGGCACATGGTTGCTGTTCCATGCCTATTCCACTTCTCTCGTAATCCAGCCAAACAAACAAACAATCTCAAAGGACTTAATGTTTATCCGACTGTCAAACTAAGCCTAATTCAGTTGACAAAAGATGAAGTTTTATGGTCCTTTACCGTTTGTGTGTGTTGACCGCTTAGAGCTGATTGGACCAACAACAACAATCATTGTGTTGCTCACTCTCAATTATTGCTCCTCTCGCAATGTGATTTCTGCCACTAGAAAACCCCATTAGCCCTGGCCCTTAGAGAGATCTCTATACCACTTATCGTAAGGAATGCCCAGTGTTAGGAGGATATTGAACTAATTTCTTACTTTCAAAATCAATGGCCTAATTTCTGCTGGTCTGTAGGTACATTATTTCCACCTTCTTCTGCTTGTTTATATATCGGTAATTATTCATTTATAAAGGTGCTTGATGTTTGTCACAGTATTATACTGTCAGATTAGAAAGAAAACAAAGTTATCCAGATGATTCAATCAACAAGATTGTAATTGTGATTATGGGTGAAAAAGAGAAGTACATTCTGAGGACAAGGACAACTATTTTTTGACCACAGTTTCAAATGTTTAATGATGAGATCTCAGCCTAGGAGTGTCGACCCTTATTTAAGACTTCACTTTAACTTCTCACATACTGACTGCTTTGCTTGACAGGTGCTCATGTGACACACCACACACATGGTGAGACAGGACTTACAGAAAAAAGAAATCGTGAAAATAAAAATGGGCCGTCTTGGCAAAGTGAAATTCATTCATCAGGTGTGCCATGCACCTTTTAAAGTCTGTAAGTAGGTAAAGCTTGGTCCACTTCAGTGAAGACTTCAGCTCTCATCAGCTTCCAGGTTGATGTTGTTTCCAAACTTGGCGTAGAGCTGAACCTTCAGGTCCCCCAAAAGCTCCTGTATGGACGATACTCTTCCTTCCAGAGCTTTGATCTCATCTTTCAGGGACTCCTGGACAGTAAATAATACAACATTTATAAGAACAATGTAACGCTAGGAAAAGTCAAGGAGTCATAGGCCTTCTTGTTGTAGTAATGACCCCATATACACCACGTTCCACATTATTATGCAACTGACATTTTTCGCTGTTTCCCCAAATAATCAATGCAAATGACAGTCGTCATAATTTTCAAGTCATCCGCCATTAGAGTACAATTAAAACGTTTTTGAATGAACCTTCCAATGATAACGGTATTTTTTAAGTAATAAAAAACTTAAAATGCTCTGTTCCACATTATTACGCAAAGTAGTTTTGTAGTGTTGTAATCCAAATTTCTTTCTTTGTTTCCCATTTACATCAACACAGTTGGATTTTTGTACCTTCTAAATTACATTTCAATGTTCAATACTTGATGATAACCTCTTTGTCTTAGTAACTGGAATGCTGCCTTTAACATTGAAGTCAATGGCAGGGCATTGCATGGGAGTTATGGAAGCCCAGATATCCTTGATGCTTTGCTCTCAACTGTTTTTGTTTGTTTGGTCTGGTGACCCACACTTCACTCTTCAATATACCCATAGATTTCCATGCCACGTTTAGGTGCTTTGGTGGTATCGACATTTTAACTCACCAGACATAAAACCCCATTGAAAATGAATGGGATGTTATGTCTGGTGAGTTAGAATGTCATCATCTCCAAAGCACCTAAACGTGGCATGGAAATCTACGGGTATATTGAAGAGTGAAGTGTGGGTCACCCGACCAAACAAACAAAAACAGCTGAGATCAAAGCAGCAAGGATATCTGGGCTTCCATAACTACCATGCAATTCCATCACTTCAATATTAAATGCAGCATTCCAGTTACAGCTTATAGCAAAGTTTTGAACATTGAAATGTATTGAAGGTACCAAATGCCAACTGTTTTGATGTAAATGGGGAAAAAAGAAAGAAATTTGGATTACAACACTACAAAATTGTTTTGCGTAATTATTTGGAACAGAGCATTTTGGGCATTTTAAGTTTTTTATTATTTTAAAAAATACCGATGTCATTGGAAGGTTCATTCAAAAACGTTTAAAATTGTACTCTAATGGCTGATGACTTGAAAAATATGACGACTGTCATTTCTATTGATTATTTGGGAAAACGGCAAAAAATGTCATGTGCGTAATAATGTGGAACGCGGTGTAATGGTGACTATGTAAATAATAAACAACACTCTTCAGGGGAGCCATCAAATTACATATTTTGTCAAAGTATTTCGGACAGAAACACTTCAAAATGTTGATAATGGATGAATAAAAAGGCTTAGACTGGATGTGAAAATAAAAGTGGTTGGGTGCACTGCAACCGGCAATGTAGCACAAGGCAAGCAAACTTTTCTCTCCAATACACCAAAGAGCTAAAAACTATTTTCAGCTGGAGGATGTTAATTTGGCACACACAATATGTGAACCCCAGTAAAGTTTCTTAGTGGTTAATGCAGTGTTTCCCATGGACTTTCCGTTAGTCAAGGTGGTGGTCCAGAGACATGTGGAAAAGCTATGTTGTGTAGTTTCATATGAAATATGATAGTGATAACCCCTAAAAGCATACATCTTTGTTGAAGCAACTTTACAATTTTAGAAATTACATTCTCATCACAAAATCATAATCTTTTCAGGGGAGGTAGTCCAGGTGGTAGGTGTTGGTTGTCAAGGTGGCATGGCAGCATTAAAACTAAAGTGTTATGTCACTGTAGATTCCATCAATCTGATCAAAATATGTACACAATTCTTTCAGCTTCACATTGCTATGTTAATTGGCTCTGTGTTCATAAATTCAGTCGAATGCGCGACTCAGCAGCTATTAAGTCTTGCTAGACATGTTTCCTCACATGTTTACATGTTCCACTGAAAACAACATGATGCACATTGTTTTCGAAAGCATGGACTACCACAACCACATGCTCATGTCAGCAGAACTAAACCATTGCCACACAAACAATGTGATCTTTTTTTTGAGTTAACGATGATCAAAGATCAAATGATCACGAATGATCAAATGATGACAAAATAACGTCAAGCCAGTCAAGCTCTACAATATGGTCAAAGGCTGACGATAATGATTGACCTTAAATTTAATCATGATCAGCACTGATCAATTAACCAGCCCTAACGGACAATTTGTCATAAAATAATGGCAAATTGCCTTGCTTAATGGTTGAAGCTAAGTATCCCACTCCTGACACACTACACAACAGCCTGTCGTATTTTGTTTTAAATTACAAACTGAAGAAAATAATAAATAGGAATGAAATTAAGGAATGTACCTTTGCCGTCTCCAACATCTCCTGCGTTTCCTCTTGAGAGTGGCTGATGAAAACGTCTCCTATTTGGTACGGGATTAACAAGGAGTCGTCCTCACACATCATCAGGTCATCACTAGCATCTTCCAGATTCTGTAATGATTTCTACATGGACAACATGGAAAAGTAATCATTAAAAATAGATACTGCACATATTTCGTTTTTTTGTCTTTATTCCAGATAGTACAATGAAGAGAGGCCACAAAAAGTGGGGGGAGAGAGATGGGGAAGTATGGAGGATGGGGAAATTACCTCGGGTTGATCCGAGGGAATCGATCCGAGGTCCGCGGTATAAATCATTTTTGTACAAGGCATGTCCTATCTAAGCCATGAAGCAACAGGCAAGCTTGGTGGTGGTGCCTTACCTTTTTAGCTTCTATTTCATCTTTGAGTTCAGTCATTCGATTTGTGTTTCTGGCAAATTTGTTTATCTTCTGTTGATCTTCAAACGTTACGTTGACATCTTCTACACCCTGGGAGGAAACAAAACAAAACACCAATATTGATATCCCTCACTTGATAGCAGTTAATTCAGATGACGTATAAAGGTCTGAAGCAATGCCTGCAATAAATGTCCAGTAAGCTATTTTGTTTTCAGAATTACTGTGAAATTTATTTATTTATTTAGACAACATTCCTAACCATCATACGTCTGATCATTGTATTGATCAGATGCCAACAACACTACTTGAGCAGTAGGTCTCCTGCTTGCTTGCTTTTGGTGAGAAGCATACAGAAATGAAGGAAGCAGTTCGATACAGGAAGCAATAAAGTCTACTCGCAGATAATAGATAACTTGCATGTAAAGCTTTATAATGTATTTTGTAATGACTGGAAGCATATTGCTTGATACATCAAATAAGTGATAGACAAATATGAATGGATCATTATCCTAACATGAACTTGAGTCCTCTCCACCTCTGAAATGTGAAACTGGAATCCTTCAGCCTGATCTCCAAAAATTCCGTGCTCCTGGACACGGATGTTAAGGACACGAAATCCGTGTCCAGGAGCACGGATTTTGCCAAAATTCCGTGCTCCTGGACACGGAATTGTTTTCCGTGCTCCTGGACACAGAATTGTTTTCTGTGATGGGCACACGGAAGTGCTTTCTATAGGCTATTACCACAGCACTGTGTAACTCTGTCATTAGAAAATACATACCAAATGCAAATCCTAAACAAAATAATGCTATAGCAATTTAAGTTGTGCCCTGACCAAAACATTCCCTAACCTTAACCTGTCATTAAAGACATATTTTTGAGAAATACCTTTTCCAGTTGGTTGCTAGGCTATCAAATGCATATAATGGATGAAAGAAAACTAGCTGTGGCCAGACCAAAACAATCCCTAACCCTAACCTGTCAGTAGGAAATGTTTTTTTTTGAGAAAAAATATTTGAAATTTAAAAAATCCTGAGAAAACACAAGACTGTGGAAACATAGAGCTGTGGGAGTAGCCTATAGAGAGAGCACTTCTCTGTGTCCATCACGGAAAACAATTCCGTGTCCCGGAGCACGGAAAACAATTCCGTGTCCAGGAGCACGGAATTTTGGCAAAATCCGTGCTCCTGGACACGGATTTTGTGCCCTTAACATCCGTGTCCAGGAGCACGGAATTTTTGGAGATCATGTTGAATCCTTACAGGCTACACAGCGTATGTCCATATAAAGTCATTCATCTATGCAATCTGTGTTTAATTATTCATGGTTGTGCAAACAACTCTATATTCCCAAGAAACTGTGGCTGGGTCGCAATTAAAATCCAAGTCTTCAATCAAGCTACTTTATTTTATGTGAAGAGTGTTACCCTGTCATCTCATACACACGGGGCGGCTGACAGGCAGCAATGGATGGGGTGCCCTGTTATCTGGTATTTCTATCCATTCTCGTCGTAAAACGGCACCTTCTTTGGAGCGAATTGGGCGTATGGATAGCACACCTAACCAAATTGCGGTGTTGGGAGAAATGTTGCTTTTGGCAGTATTGATTTGCTTTGAAAACAGTATCCTTCCTATGCCCATTCACATTCAACTGGGAGTGGTGTTCTAGCTAATGGCAATGTTGTCAGTGATTAATGGGCGATATCGGTGATCAAAAGATACACACCGCGACTCACATGTAAAACATTGACAAGAAATCAAATTCACACATGCATTAATGAGCGCATTCAACATATTCTGGCATTTATCAGTAGAGCTGCAATTTGCATTAGCTAGCTAACTTGGCTAATCTAACAACGTGAAAGCACTGCGAGGCGGCTGTCAAAGCAGCAGAGCGATTTTGAAGCCGTCATACGACTTATCGACACGAACACGGGACATTGATAGACTTAAACACTTCATAGCATGCACCAACGTTCAGTTACAGAGCACCGACGATCTAGAAATATTTCATTTATTACAAGCCAACTTACCACTCCTTTCTTCATGGTGGCTGCCATCTTGATTTCAGTTTGTAGGCTACTGCCATCTGCTGGTTACAACAAAATTAGCAGTGCAGTCTTGCCAAAGTAGTAATGGGATTAGTTTTGGATACAACCTTGAAATTGGTGTTTCAAGAGGAAATATGCATTTTTGAAATAGCCTGGAATGAGTTCATGTGATCCAGTATTACATTTAATCTGAATTAAATCATGACTTTGTTGAAACGTGTGCTTAAATTTGGTTAAAGTTTGATTTAAAAAAGGCCCTGGCCTCAACACATCTAGGCAATGGTTGCTTTTGTTATGTAAAGCAGAGCCATAGCCCTACTGATTTGATTTCAATAAATAATGATTACAAAGGCATTGTTTGCAGATTATACATTAGGTTACATTTATTGCTATCTTATTGCTATTTGTAGGCTTTTTGATCCAAGTCAGTGGCGATAAAAACAAATGATGTCTGTAGGCCTACACCATAGCTCTGAGGTCACAGGTCAGTGAAGTAAATTAAACCATTGAAATAATAAAAACATACATTTAATTATCAACTCTTTTCTTTTCACCACTTCTGCGTTTTGGCTTTCTCGGTCTGCCTTCTGTCCTTTAATGCAAACAGATTGGTAAACATGATGGAATGAAACTATAGTGATCCAATCTACTCAGCCACGGCTGACTTATGTATTTAGCATCATACCTCTCAAACAAAAAAAAACAAAACCATGAAAAATTAAAAAGAGAGTCTTAAAGATTTAAGTGATGGCATACACATAACCATAAACTTTACCATACATTTTAATGCAGTTCAAAGGTGGAAGTGTCTCACAATGTAAATTGTGTAGGCCTAATCATTCATTCCCCAGGTATTATGTGTAGGCCTAATGTCTCAAAGAAGGTCCCGCGTGTGTCCCTCATTCTGAGTGCCACTGTGGGTCTGACCGTTTTTCATTCTGTCTGAATGTGTTTTCTTCTTTAAACTATCCTAAAGAGCCTGACTGCTGCCTGTAGTAGCTGGGGTTGGAGAGCAAGGCGTGCAGTGTTGACTGACTGCTCCATGTGTCTTTCAGTCAGTATTGGTGTGCCTACTCGAGGTGGACTAACTGCATATCGCCCCTAGAAGGCAGCACCTATCAGTCAGTGTCACCTGTCATATTCTCAGCCTCAGCCTGCTCTGGCAAGCTAATAAGCAGAGTACTGTATAACTGCTCAGCATTTTCAGCCGCTGTTTAAAATGATACACAACTACACTATTGTCAAATATTACAAGCTACACCGGAAACAATGATGCAATGGTGCTATTGTCAAATATTAAAACTACACTGGAAGTAGAGAAGGTTTCGCTTTATTATTTGCTTTCCAACTAAATCTATTTGCTTTCAAAATGCTCCAAAGCCTGTGGAGTGTCTGTGCTCTTGTAACAATGTCTACCAGAAATGTACCGATTTCAGAATTTAAATAAGACAAGTTGCTAAAATACAAATCAATTTCTCAATATTTTTTACTCTTTGAATTCAAGACAATCCACCGACACATTTTGTTATAGTCATGGCCTACGAAGAGGGAAGATTTATGGCCAATGAGTACTATCAGCCATTTTGGTTCAGTGTCCTTGCTGTCCTCAGAATCAGAGTGATGCTGACATTCTATAGAACACAGGCCCTGAATGCCCTACTCCCCTATCACCCATGGACCTGGTTCCGCTCATTGTTCCAGTCAGTCATTGTTCAAAGTGACACAAAACAACCCTGCTTCATCCCCACACTTGGCAAGGCAAAACAACACCGGCTCATTCATAAACTGCAACATCACAAGTGCGATTTACATCCTGAAATGTCCACGTGGGCTTGTGTGCTTTATGTTGGTTGAACGGAATGCTTCCTGTAGCAATGTGATGCAGAGCATGGGGTTTGCTTGCAGCAGGATATGCGTACGCATGCACATTTTGTGCACAAACGTGTTGTCATCAATGCATATTCTATGTTTATTTAGCGCACTGTAGCACACCAGACACAAGGTACTCAGACATGTGTGCATGGCACAATACTTTCCTACAAAGGCAAAGTGCATATTTTGTCAACATTGAGTTTAGACTGAAAATGGTCTTCATTACACCTCCTTAATCTTGTGACAAAGCCTTATGGTCAAAAAAAGTCCTGTATTAGAGATATTGCTATGTCAGCGTTGCAGTAGGCCTAACTACAATATCCAACCAACTGCCTAGGCTTTGAAGGCAATTTTCTCAGTTTCACTGTTGGCAGAGTTACTGCATTTTGCCTAGTGCAGAATACTGACTGAATACTGCAAAACTGGGGCGATCTCCCACACTTCCATGACTCTACCAAGTCATGGTAGAGTCAATATAAATGAGAGAAAATATGAATGAGAGCCTCATCGCTTATCTGGCCTTTACATGATACCACCAGTATTGTGCGTGGTGCTCTGCTTGTTCTTCAACAGGTACAGTATATGCACTCATTTGTACACGATTGAGAGCGTTAGTGAAGTAACACAGCAAGCACATCCCGGGCCTCAGGGTGACAGCGCTCCAAAGCAACTCATACTTTAAATATATGTTTTTACCTTTTGCATGCATGCCCACACAGGACAAGCCCAGGCATGGCTGAATGGGCCCGGGACCAAATCATCTGATGCAGCCCCTCTCTCAATACATTCAATGTAATGGAGACCCAATTGTGGGCCCCCCTCTCTCCCTGGGCCCAGGACAACATATCTGTTTGTCCCCCCTGACTGATACTGACTGACTGACTGATGCGGGCATGCTGGCATGTTGGTAAGAAATGTGTTCTCCACATGGCCTTGCCATATAGCCTTGGGATGATACTGTATGCACACATACAGTATGGCTGGAACGAGAGGTCAGGAGGAGTCACACTGCACATACCGTTGTTTTTTTTCATTTAGCCTCTTCTCCTCTCACTTGGAACTTTATTAGCTCCATGACATTTACTTTACCTCAGGGACTTTGTTTTGTTTGTCCTTTATCTACATTGATGGATGTGTTTCGTCTCCCATTGAATTGACATCACCTGACTGACATTAGAATGTGTTCAACTTTACAATTAATGTTTTCTTAATCTCCACTCCTGCGATGACTCGCAGACCTGGCTGAACACATCAGCCACTACTCATTGAACCAGAGGAACATCCTCCTGACCACTGGAACATTAGATGATAGCATGTAATAAAACATTCTGGTAAAAAGTTCATCATCCTGCCGTGAGTGAGTTGGCTATGGCACAGCACAATTACACCAAGGACCAGGTTTCGATTTTGACCATCCCGACTCTCTCTTCCCACTCATTTCCTGTCTCTCTCTAACTGTCCTATCTGAATAATAGAGGTGTAAAAGCTAAAAAATAAAGGCCTACAGGTTTTTAATATTGTTTTTTGGCTTCATTTTTGACAGGCCAGTGGAGGATAGACAGGAAATGAATGGGGAGAAAAAGACGGGGATGAAACTGAACCAAACCCGGATCGCCTGCATAGCAACCCAGTGCTCTACCGTTAGGCCACGGCAGGGCCCTCAAAAACATAGTTAGTAACATAGTTCAGGTCCTTCCAGTGCTATTCTATAGGGCAGACTCCTGCTTGTTGAGTGTGTTTCTCTGTATACTTACACTGCTGGGGATGTTGGGCACATATGGTAAGCTGAGCTTGAGTCATTATTATCAATATTTATTTTGGACAGTAAGTTGCTCCCTTGAGCAAACATTGTCAAATGTGATCTCAATGTGGGAATGAAGTAAAGAAAAAAAAAAATCAACGCACGAGTGAGCACATGACTTTTTATCACTTCAACATAAAACTCATATTTCAACACGGCTTGCAATGAATGTACATACTTATTCAAAAAAAATCTCCAATAAATATTGAAGTATAGTTCATGGGTCTTTTCACATTAACTTTCACATCTTTTTTTCCAAACTTTAACTTAACTAACATCAAGAATCTTAATATAGTAGTAGGGCGAAAAAACAGTGCAAGCTTGCCTAATAAGATCTTTGTAGCAGGGTGTGTTAATTTTTCACGTCTGCTCTAAGAAGCAAGTTGTTACAGCGTGTTAAATGCCAAGCATGCATAGTGCTAACAACGCTGACTGGTTGACAGCAAGGAGGGGTTGGATGAGGTCGAACAGTAGCTTCCATGTCCCCAAGAATTCCTCACATGACGCAAGCGATGAAGTTCACAGAGGTGACCAACAGGGAATGTGACATTCGCCCCCAGTGTATACATTAGCTATGATTGGCTTACTTTGTCCCCCGGTATATAGCCTACATTAAGGATGAGGGGCGTACTGTACAGTCTACTCTGCGGTGGAATAAGAAACACACTGTAACTCGCTCACTGCATTTTGAGTTTGACTTGACAATTCATTATTAATTGCACATCATCTGCATTCGTAGTTTAGGACTATCCCTTTTTGGCTTGTTTTAAGAAAAATGTGTTCAACAAAATAAATTGTATGTTTGTATGTGCTACACACACACTTATCTACACGAACAGTACCAAGAATATGTATTTGAGTAGGTATGTGCCTTGCAAAAAAAATCTTCAATACCTTCACCCAGTCTCCCAGTGTTCCCCTCTAACTCTAAGGCACTGTTATAGAGTGCCATTGTTGGTGGAGGAAGAGCACTGCCTTGCATGCTGTGAAGCCCAGAGAAGTGGGAGCAACAGCGGCCAAAATTCCAAGCATGTAGGCAAGTTATGCAGCAGACGGTTGGCCGAGATAAGTGTGGGGGGTATTGGACTATTGTTTACCCAGTAGAGATTTGGCTAAGATAAGTGTGGGATCAGGGATTGCCACTGCTCTCTGTGCTGCGTCCCATGTCCCCGAGGATAGTCAAAGTACTTTTAAGTTCAGTGACCCCAGGGAAGTTTTGAACCATTTCCTAAAAGACCAAGGATACAGTAAGCAAGTGCATAAATAAAGCATTTCATAAGAATGTTAGGTTCATGTTTTAAGGAGGCATAAACTGTCTGTGCAGTGTTATGAAGTCTAAATTTGCAATAGACGGCTTACTGTAATGCAGTGGTTTTCAAAGTGGGGGCTGTGAACCCCAGGGGGGCCGCGAAGGGATGCAAGGGGGGCCGCGGCAGGTTGGCAGTTAAAAATGTATAAATAATTGACAAAAACTGAATAACACCAAAATAATCCAAATATAAGCTGAACAATATCCTTATTAGGTGAGAGCTGTATTAAAATACAGAGACATAGACTATAGTTGTGAAAGGGGATGCACCGAAAAAAATGGTGCCGCAAGACCCATGTAAGGGGGACCTTTGCTGGAATCTTCAGGGATATGGGGGGCCTTGTCATGGTAGAGTTTGGGAACCCCTGCTGTAACGTATGACATATTCTTTTTAACATATCCGAGTCAACACAAAGAGAAACAGAGTTAATCACAGGATGATATTAGAGTGATTACCTAGAACAATGGGCCAACCTATGTTGTAACACCAATCTAAGAGGGGTGCTGTACTGGAGGTGAAGGGGGGAGGGGTGTAATGTTTAGAGAAGCCAAAAAATGAAATGTAAGCAACAACTGATTAATGGTCTGCCCCCAAAGATCAAAGCCTTTGTTTTTTTCAGACGGACAGAGATGATTACACCTGATTGAAATGCTACCACACCCCTGTCATCAGGTGAGCACAGGAGGTGTGTGTATATATCCAAACTCTGTCCACACTAGCCAGAACATCTCTGTGCTGCAGTCAGCCACACCAAACTTGGAATACCGACGCACGCCTCTGCCTCTGCCAACACCTCTGCAAGAACATAGCCTGGAAACCAAACCTTGGTAGCTGACAAGGACAGTAAAGGTAAATGCATTTTTCTCGCTTTATAGCAGATGTACCAGTGCATACTGGAATCCATACCAAAATTGAAGAGAAATTTGTCAAAAATGTCAGGTTGTAATTGCTTCCATGCTTGTACCTGATGCAACTTATTTGATGGATATTGGCACCCATATGGAAATGTTCATTACTTTTTAACCGCTATAGAAGTGATGACAAATTTCTCAGTAGTAATAACTTGCATTCAGGGGTGTCGTACAGGGGGGTAAAGTGTGACTGAGTTACAAGGGCCCCATGTATATAGGGGGCCCACACACAGTCTGCAGTATGTAGATATATGGCTGTAAGGTTCATTGGAACTGATTGTACATTGGGCCAACAATTTGCTGCTACGCCCCTGCTTGTATATGTATGCATACTTAGATTAGAATGCATTCATGCAGATGTTCAATGTATAAAACATGGAACAAACATTTGGCATTTGTTTTTCATGACTGACACGTGACACATGACTGACACGAACACAGGAGCCTCAGGTGACCAAAATCAGTCAGGATGGGCAACGAAGTGTCAAGCCATAAGAAGAAAGGACAAAAGGTGATATGGCTGATCTTTATTATTGTTTTTATTCAACCAATTCTGCTAAAATTGAGACAATTTATAACATTTGTTTAAAAAATGGCTTCTAGGGGAGGTTTGCTTCAAATTTTAAAGTTGAAACATGCTGTCTGATGTTTAGTTTAGAGGATGGGTGGTTCCTAGTAAATGTTTGCTTTCCATCAACATCAAATAGGCACATGATGACTGTTTGTTTAGTTAGCAGTGAGAAAAAGGTTAATCCTTGTGACGCCCTGTAACTTAAAGCTGTGTAATCAGGCACTGTTTCAACTCTCCACTTTTCAACTCTCAACTCTTTCAGGGTAAAGTTCAAAATGGGGGTCTCAATGGTCATGCTGTGAATGTCTCCGACAGTGATCTGACACAGACAGGTAAAAACTAAATCTTCACTCGCATATCTCATGTTGCTCTTGTTCATTCAGTACGTGTCTTCACAATGTAACATATTTGTTGGTAGCCTAAATAATTCCTCTTCTATGAACTACGAAGTGGTTTTGCAAAAATTGAGAATCTCTCTCAGCATCCATGACTGAGGACACTACAGTTGACTGTATTCATCTTGCAACCCAGCAGGAACTATTTTAGTTTAACAGTGTGTAAATGTGGGGCGTAGACAGGAGAGTAGAAGAGGATCTGCTGTTTGATCAGTTCCTATGTATACATTTGGGTGATCTGTTTGGAAGGATGGTTGTGTACTGTAGAGGGCTCAGTAAGAAACAATATTGATCTTTCATGATTAACCATCACGGGAAGTGCCACACATCAGCTGTTTTTGGAGAACAGATTAATTGCATAATAGGGTTTCATCAGGTTGACTACAATTGAATCAGACTTTATGCAAAATATCTAGTAAGAGGGCTAATATTTGCCTTTTGTCAACACCTCACAGCAATTTTCTTCAGTGTATTTGTTTTCTTTTGACAGAGCCAAATGAGGTGACGACCACTCAGTCCTCTACAACAGCACCTCCATCTACGGAGACCTGCCAGACGGATGGAGGTGTTCCGCAGCATTCCAATGATATTGTAATACCCCATATTTCTACACGTTACTGATGAAGTGCATGGCATGCAGTTAAAGACTTTTTGAATATTTTAATCATATTGATTCATTTAGGGCATAATGGCAGTTATGAATGCTTTATCAGCATCCTTCTTTATTCTTCTTCTTCTTCTTCTGACCATATGCTGTAATCCAACTCCAATAATGAGAAGATGTGCCATCTAAGAATCATATAGTTAACTAAGACGGATGAATTTTGCAATGTGATTTAAATTGTATTTACTCTTTTACAACTACAGGTCGTCCAGGACAAATTCATCACCGACTGCGACACGTACGCTGATTTTGAGGTCATTCAAATGCCAGAGCAGGCAACAAAAGAACAACAGACTGTAACTGGTCCTCAGGATGACTCTGAGAATTTGGTGGTGGAAACTGAAAATCCAACTTCCCCAGTAGATATCACAAAAGAAAATGAGGACAATGTGGAACAAGAGATAGTACATAACGAGGTGGATGTGCTGAAGAAACAAGAGGCAGAGACTGTTACCCCAGTGGAAGCAGAATGGACCATCTCATCTGCAGACAAAAACATTGAAGATCTTGAAAACACAATACCTACAATCCCTGCCGAGGAGTCAGGAGTTAACGGTGAAGCCACACCATCAGATCAAGACAACACTGAGGATGCCACGAAATGGGAAAGTGATGATGGTTCTCCTGATTTTGACGTCATTCCTATGGCCGAGGAAGAGTCAGAACAACTATCCCACTCTTCAGAGGATGTGAAGCACATTGTTGCAGTTGAAGAGGAGACAACAGAAACCCCAAGTGAACCACAGCCGCACAGTGAAGATAGGCCAAAAGATGAAGCAGAACCTGCTACAGAGACTGTGATTGATGAAGCTGAACCTGCTACGAAAAGTGTGACTAAAACCTGTTCTGCATCTGCTGAAGAGTCTGTGGTTACTCATGATGGCCCAACAGAAACACAAAGTGAACCAGAGCCAACCAGTGAAGATGAGCTGAACACTGTAGCTGATGCTGCTACCGAGATTGTAATGGTAGTTGAGGAGACTGTATCTGTAGTTGAGGAGACCTGTTCTGCGGTTGCTGAGGACTCAGCTGTTACTCAAGACAGCAAAACACAAGAAGAAAGCGAACCACAGCCAACCAGTGAAGAAACTGAGACTAAAGAAGAAGCTGAAGCAGTTACAGAGATTGTGACTGCCGTTGAGAAGATTGTAAGTGCAGTTGAGAAGATCTGCTCTGCAGAGGGGTCAGTCATTACTCAAGACAGCCCAACAGAAGAACAAAGCGATCCACAGCCAACCATGGAAGAAGCTGAAACTAAAGAAGAATCTCAACTTGCTACAGAGATTGTGACTGCAGTTGAGGACATTGTATCTGCTGTTGAAGAAATCTGCTCTGTAGTTGCTGAGAGCTCAGCGGCTACTCAAGACAGCCCAACGGAAGAACAAAGCGCCTCACAGCCAACCAGTGAAACTGAGATTAAAGAAGCTGAACTTGCAACAGAGACTTTGATTGCAGTTGAGATCTGCTCTGCGGTTGCTGAAGAGTCAGCTGAACAAAGCAACCTAGAGCCAACCGGTGACAAAACTGAGACTAAAGAAGAAGCTGAAGTTGTTACAGAGATTGTGACTGCAGTTGAGGAGATTGTAAATGCAGTTGAGGAGATCTGCTCTGTAGTTGAAGAGGACACAGCCGTTACTCAAGACAGCACAACAGAAGAGCAAAGTGACCCACAGCCAACCACGGAAGGATCTGAAACTAAAGAAGAATCTGAACTTGCTACGGACATTGTGACTGCAGTTGAGGAGATTGTATCTGCTGTTGAAGAAATCTGCTCTGTAGTTGCTGAGGCGTCAGCCGTTACTCAAGACAGCCCAACAGAAGAACAAAGCGTCTCACAGCCAACCATTGAAGAAACTGAGACTAAAGAAGATGAACTTGCAACAGAGACTGTGACTGCAGTTGAGGAGATTGTTACTGCAGTTGAGGAGATCTGCTCTGTGGTTGCAGACGAGTCAGTCACTACTCAAGACAGCTCAACAGAAGAGCAAAGCGACCCACGGCCAACCAAGGAAGGAACTGAAACTAAAGAAGAAGCTGAACTTGCTACAGAGATTGTGACGGCAGTTGAGGAGATTGTTACTGCAGTTGAGGAGATCTGCTCTGTAGTTGCTGAGGCGTCAGCCGTTACTCAAGACAGCCCAACAGAAGAACAAAGTGTCTCACAGCCAACCATTGAAGAAACTGAGACTAGAGAAGAAGCTCAACCTGCTTCAGAGATCGTGACTGCAGTTGAGGAGATTGTTACTGCAGTTGAGGAGATCTGCTCTGTGTTTGCTGAAGAGTCAGCTGAACAAAGCAACCCAGAGCCAAGCAGTGACGAAACTGAGACTAAAGAAGAA
This sequence comes from Engraulis encrasicolus, assembly GCF_034702125.1. Classification (NCBI taxonomy): domain Eukaryota; kingdom Metazoa; phylum Chordata; class Actinopteri; order Clupeiformes; family Engraulidae; genus Engraulis; species Engraulis encrasicolus. Next base: position 51,713,297 of record NC_085866.1, read on the forward strand.
GCTGAAATTGTTACAGAGATTGCTAAAGCAGTTGAAGAGATTGTAACTGCTGTTGAGGAGATCTGCTCAGTAGTTGCTGATGAGACTGCAGCTACTCAAGATGGCAGCATGGAGGACATCTCCGAGACAGAGCATCATCCTGAGCTTCCAAGTGATGACACAGACACCCCACCTACGCCTCAACCTGAAAGCACAGCAGAGTCAGTTAACCCACCACAAGAACTGAACTCAACTCTCAAAGAAGGTGATGAAGGGACTGGAGAAAACGCTGAATTCCAGCCAGAGGTAGAAACACCAACTGATGTCACTGAACTGCAAACAGCAGAGGTAGAGGTTCCAGAACCACAGGCCGTGTTGGATGTCCCGCCACAAGTTGAAGCATTGCCATCTGTCAGTGAGGAGTCATGTGTCATTGACGAGTCACTGATAGAGCCATGTTTAGAGCCAGTTGCAGTAATTTCTGACGGAGAAGTGTCTTGCGAGGATCCTGTGCAAGAAGCCTCCGTGATTACGGTCCACAAAAAAGCACAGCTGACGCGTGGATTATCCACTGACGAATACACACAGCTACTTTTCAATCTGCAAGGAGCTTGTGCCAACATCTTAGGGGACTTGTCAGACTTCGGTATTCAGTCAATGAATGTGAACATTGCCTCAGGAGATAATGTGAAGCTCTTGATTGAGTTTACCCTTTGTCCTAATGAGGAGGCAAAAGGTGAATAGTAATATTGTCTAGCCTACTGATGAGTTCAAGGTCCAGTGAAAAAAGACCCCCATAGACTTCCATTGCTCTTTTATCTAAACACATCAATCTGGACCATCTACTGACCATTCGTTTTTTTGTGTGTTTTTTTTTCAATGATTACAAACGAAATGTGTTACTTTATACTGTGAAAAATAAAACTGTATAGTATTTCATTGCTGCTGAGTGAGAACGTTTAAGGAGCCTTGCTGGATGTGTTCTTTCAAATAAAATATTTTAATATTTTAAAAGTCTGTTCATTCTTTTTATCCTGATTTGTGTTATTTTTGTGCATCTAATACATCTAATATGGCTATGGCTTTTGTCCTTAACAATTTTCATGAAAAAATGGGAGATTAGAAATTCAAAAAAGCTTGCTTGCACATAATGAAATGTGCATAAACTTCTTGAAAAGTGGTACACATAGCCTGTAAGTCCCCAGCATTGCTGAATATCAATGAGTGAGGGTGGGGAACAGGCATTAATAAAAGGATTATTGTTGTGAGTGCCCCGAGTAGGCTGAGGCATGGCTGGAATTGTGCTTGTGTCTCAATGCTGCGATTAAACTGAGAATTGCACATTGGCTGTGGGGTTTTTAATGCTTCATCCAAGCTGACAATTCTCTCTTCGCCTATAGGAGCCTTTGGTCATAAAGGACAGTACAGAGCCTGAGCAGTCAGAGGCAGAATCTCTCCAACCAGGTCCAACTGTTACTGAACAAAGCCAAGCGGAGGAGCACCCAGTAATGAATTTTTTTAAATCACTTGTGAGTACCCTTTTTCTGTTGACTTAAACAAATATTTTTTTCCTCCACATGATTTCACATGTGCCATCTTTGAAGATGTTTTTACTGTACCAGAGGGCAGATATCAAGCTCTAACATGGACTGCTATTATTGAAGTAGATGTAGAACTTAAAGAGGAGATTTATGCCTTCAACCTCCTCTTTATTTACCTCACATATGACTCATTTTCTTTCAACTCATTGATTTCTTTAAACATCTGTCTTTTTGCCTGTGCTTAAGAGTTGTGCATGGTGGTTGTCTATGGCATCTATGGTTGAATATGACATCTTAGGATCAATTCACATTGCTGCAGTTGATAGGATGCGCTGGTCATGTCTTGTTATGTCATCCTGGGGTGATCTTGTCAGCATTTGCCATCACTGTATCACCACTTTGGTGGTTGATCAGCACGTTTGTTTACACCAAATGATCAACATACTTAAGCTTTTGACACCCCCTCCTCCTCTCTCTCACTAAACCTTCTCATCCTAAAATCAGTGTGCCTTCCTTATGGAGTTACAGAACACCCTCTCACCAAACCCAACCAAGCCTTTGAACATGCTGTAATGTGGCAGCCTTTTGTTTCCCCAGCCCAGTGATCTCACAAGGAAGCCCTGTGCCTCTGGAAGTGAGCCGTGTTCAGATATAGGGCAGCACAGGGCAGGCCTACGCCATCTCCAGAGCACAATGGCTGACTTTAAAGACAGTGTGTGTGCGCTGTGTGCTCTGCTCTGCATGAAGCTCTTTGTCTTCGACGGTGCTTAAAGCTACCCCCCAACCTTCTCCCCCCGCCCGCCCCCCATGGAGAAATGCATTTCGTCATTGCAAAGCAAAGCTACCCGACTTGTCTTTTTTGTCAAAAAGCTGCGTCACATCACAAATAACATGTAAATAATTCCCTTAGTCGTGACACATTAAGGATTTGAGAAACGTGTCAAATTTCTCGATTTGGATACTTGAAGGAACTATTCCAATGAAAAACTAACAACAGTGGGTAAGTATTCAAAGTGTTCAATATGATCTTTGCTCCATTCCCAGGTGTCTCCAGCCAAAGCTCCAAACAAAGCAGCAGATGTTCCAACAGACCAGGTATTGCTCTCTTAGCAAATGAGACTTAAGGTAGCCCATGCTTCGACATGTTTTGCTTGTAGAACAACAGGAGACTGGAGTCTTTGATTGACCTTGTTGCAATACTGTATGCCATAGCTTATTCACAACTGAAGCAGCCTACAGCCTGGTTTAACACCTCTATTCAAACTTTTGGATAAACTTCTTGGAGGTAATATGGATTAAGAGTCCTGACAGATTCCTTGTAAGTTCTCTAAATCCTGGGTATGGTTTTCTATAAGGAGCTGAGCTTGTATTATGGTGACTGCTGTTTACAATACACTGTATTGTATAGCCTCTGCTGTGGAAACCTGTAGTGCTAATTTAGTGACTTTTAAACTATGTCAACGATGGTGGAAGCGTTTGTTATTCAGGTTGTAGGTTGCTTGGACATTTGAAATATCTTTCAGTTTCTGTTCTGTTGAAAGGTCACTTTTTTGGTGTTTCTTCTTCTTCTTCTTCAAATGGGATCATGATTTGACAATCAGTATTATTGTTATGCTGACAACAGTTGTACCTTTTAGTAGACAACAATGCTTGTTCACTTGCTTCTTCAACTTAATTACCTCAAATGCTGAATATTAATGCAATTCTCATGGCTCAACAGGGATACGTAGGACATATATAGTATATTCCACATTTTATTTACTTTTACTTGGTGCTTTTTAACGTCTGTTTTTTGTTTTATTTCACATCATTTATTTAGTTTGACACCATATTTAGTGTAAAGGACACTAACCTTGACCTTGAGCTGTTTGATCAGGATCTGGATAAAACCTCCATTATTTGCCAGGCGTTCGCACGATATTTATTCTACCAGTACCAGTAACTTTCTGGCACATGATTAACTACATTAAAAAATAACGCAACATGAGTCTAATTTTGAAAATGTGAAGAAAAAGTTTTGGCAGATTTTTCATAGCCTAGCACTTTTATGGCTTGCCCTTGGAGCAAGACAACATATTGATGCCACTCATCCAGCAGTGCTTCTATGAGGTGTTATGTTTTCATAGTGATACCAAACAATTGGATTGGTACTTAATAGTTTATGGTTGGTATTGCCAGGGTTCTATTAAGTTTAACCTATTCAAGCGGCAGTGTTGTGCTCTTCATTATGCTATATTGCCAATGCAACACTGTGAACTAGTCATTAGCCTTCGTAAAATGTTCAGATCTTTTCAGTGATTTAAAAGCACATCCTTATTACTAAACTCATTTTAACCTAAGGCACCTGCAAATAACGGCTGCTAAATGCCTCAGCCCTTTTTGGGAAAAGGTGCCCTCAGCCTATAAAAACCTAAATATCTCACCCTCTGAAGCATGTGAAGAATTTTGCATTAGAATGTGTTCATCCAGCTGTTACGTACCCACATTTTAATAGAAAATCTCAAATATTATGAGCCTGAATGCTGAGTCCATGCATTTCCAGACGCCTAGGTCAATATTGCACATATGCAGCATTCAGCATCAATGGGTTAAATACTTTGCTATTATATCGGATACTGTGTTGGAAAACTACAGTAAATGTTCTGCTGAAAACTTCAAGTTGTTCAGTAGATGTCTTGCACATGTGTAGAATACATAACGCAGACAATCATGCTTTCATTATGCCATGTGCCCTGTTGTGTCAAGTATGAGATGGGTCTCTACACAATTCCACCTGGCCTCTCTGAAAACTCTTCCTACTTATTAGGCTGCTTAGTTTAGGGGTAAGATTGGCAATGTTTATGTTTTGCGTTTGTGAAATGAAACCTCACTCCTTTTGTTCCGCAGGCACAGGAGGAAACAGCTGGAACAACAACACCAGAAACTGTGCGTGTCTCAATCGCTTGAGCTATTTTTTATGTCAGCAATCAGTTTTCAATCATTGAATCAATTGTTCATCATCATCATCATCATCATATCCACATCGTCAATCACTTAATTTACACAGAAATTCCTACGCATTAAATGTTAAATCTATCTTTGTGAATCTAATGCCTCTTCTCCACTGCCGGTTTTCTGGTAGGCCTACAGCTTGACACAGCGCGACTCGGCCGCCACTTTTTGCTTTACGATTGAGCTGTGTCGTGCCTATTTGAAAAACAAAAAGTGTGTTGAGCTGTAGGCCTACCAGAAAACCGGCAGTGGTAAAAAGGCAAACGTGATATTTATGGAAGTTCATGTCTTTCAAGTGAAGTTTTTTAACAGTAGTACTTGAAATGCTCAATCTTTATTGTGTAGGTACAGGAAGTGGATGTAGCGAAAGCCAAGGCAGCCCTGCCTACTCCACCAGAGCCACCAAAGATGGAAGCCAAAGCCGAGGCAGCAGCCAAGACAGAGGAGGTGCAGGACTCTCCAAAGGACGCCGGTGCCAAACCCAAACAAGCCAAAGAAAACCCCTTCAGCAAATTCTTTAGTCGGTCAAAGGTATGCTTGGTTTTGTGTCAATGATTGTATTATAGTTTTTATTTCATTTATTTACCCAAGGTTGGATGTAATCGGATGCTGTATTTTGGCCACCGAGTTACATTTCCAAATTATTTAACTAGGTCATATAAAATCAGCCATTATTCAATATCTAATTATATGGAGGCCTACAATTCACAATTTAGTTGTACAATACTTCCAACTACATAAGTCCTATAAAATATGAGACCATAACAAAGTGATGTGATTTGAGGTATTACTAGGGGTGAAGCGTCCTAAGGCCAAGAGTGGAAGCAGTACCTCTGCAAAAACAGCTAAACTGGTAAATGAACAATTGGAATATCAAATAACGTATAACTCACCTTACTAAAGAGATAACAGTCCATATATCAATATTAATATCAATCATGTTGCGTGTGACCATTCCAAAGTTCTCTCACAGACATGGATAGTTGTTTATTATTTGCATCATTTAACTCATCCTGCTTTCAATTACATTGCATTGATGTGTTTTATGGTGCCATTCTCTGTTGTTATTCATTACTTCAAAAAATAAAGCATACATTTACGCCATCACATTAATTTACTCATTATAATGCAAAGCAAACGCCATTTCATTCGTCTATCCATAACATCACTGTGATAACACAGTGTTAGACCTGTGTATGATCATTCAGTGAATATGCTCTTCAATGCACTTTCATTTTTACACTTGCACTTTACTAGGTACCTTTTAAATGAATTACAAGTTACAAGTGTTGCTCTCACTTTGCCTTCCCATCACGTAATGTATATAGTTTACTTGGGATTTGGATCTCTTGCACTCACAGGGGCTGGTGTATCACTATGTGTTTTTGTTTTTCTTTTAATTTTTATAAATTGTCTTACCTCTTTTTGACATTACTGCCAATTTGTAAAGAAAACATACTGTAATCAAGATGAGATTTCACCTTGTCTGGCAGGTGTCACTGAACTGATTAACCGGCTGCTGTCAGCCAATCACAAACCAGAGGACAATTTATAAGGGGTGTCTTCACTTTGCTTTTGTAAAACTTGAGAAAGGCCATACGGGCCGAAACGTTGTTTGTCAATAAATTGCAACACGATGGACAAGAGTGTGCGGTACCTTCTTCTACCAAATTGATCCTGCACCCGCTACCTGCACCTCGAAACCTCTGGTGTGCGTTGGTTTCCTCCCTCAAAATATAGACCTTTTAAATGAATGCCTTTTCACACGGTCACTGTCTATATTAACTGAATATCTATCCTTACTTCTTATTTCTAAGGAAACTCCTGTCCATTGCATATCTAGGTAAACTACAAGTCTGCTGGTTGGATCATTGAGAAAGATGACCTTAGAATTTGCTGTATTCATACTGAAAAATATTTCTTTGCTTGTAAATGGAAAAGTTTGGTGAAGTGTTTTTTTGTTTGTTTCTACGGTTCCTGCACAAGCCTCATGGTCTGTCACGTACCTGCAGTCATCTTCTCCGTCTCTCTGTCTTTGTCCTGACCAGCTTGTGCTTGCTTGCAGGAGGAGCCAACCCCTACACCTGAGGAGGTACAGGTAGAGGTAGAGGTAACGGATTAAAACCATTCCACCGATCTCACATTTCTACTTTCTGGATTGCACGCAGGTCTGGATTTCTTACTGCTTCGTAGGCCAATCAATCGAAGAATAATCCTTGAAAGCTTTCTGAATCCCTGTGATATTTCGGGGTGTTTTTTTTTGTTACATATTTACTCTGGCACCCAAACGTTCTGAATTAATGAGTAAAGTAAATACTTAGACGGGGTTATAAGAGGATTGTGCTTGAACAATGCTATTGTTTCCCTAACTTGCTTTGTTTCAACATCTTGAAGCCGAAGGGGAGTACCCTGTCCTTATTTGTTTGCTTTTGTTTCAGGGACAAGCAAGGACTGTGAGGACACATTGGGGGCATAATCATTCTCATCTGCATGTTCTGTAGTAACTGGCTGCTCTTGATTTTTTTGCTTGGCTTTTGTAGGTGAAAAACTCATAGGCTACAATTCAATCTATTTCCTTACGTCCTTTCCTCTTGTTTCTTGCCATGGTGTCGCCCCTCCTCCATGGAGAAAACAATAAGGCTTCCCAATTATTAAGAAAAGAAAGCCCACATGGGAATCTCCCATGGGCATTGTGACACAGCAATCCACAGCCAGCAGTGTTCACTTTAAACAGCAAAATTGCATGAATGCCTCACCCGTGGAAGGGGGGAGCCCCAAATGGCACCCCAAGGGAGCTACGCAGCGGGATGGTACCACACTCAGGGTACCTCAGTCATGGAGGCAGGTGGGGGATAGCTCTGGTTAATCATGAACCGTCAACCGGAACCAACAACAACCTTTGTGCTACAAGCCAGACACCCTAACTGCTTACCTATGACTGCCCATTGCTTAGAGCCCAGAGTGGCATTCTGGGGGCTTTCTCCCATTCAACATCCCAACTTCTGATTTATATTTTTTGCAAGATTTTGATTCAAAACTTTGATCGAAGGCCAGAAGGAAAGACAGAGGAACTAGAATGGCTTGCGGCCCTAGTGCCTGATACTGTATGATCATGTGACATGGTGGCTGTACGTTCTGACTGCTATTACCTCTTTGTTTGTTTTACTTTGAAGACATATGTATGTTGTGTTTACATACTATGAATACTTGTGCTTTGTGTCTTTTTTACCCGTAAGTCATATGTTCTGTGCTATACTATGAAGATGTGTGTCTTGTGCTTTTCCCAAAGATGTATGCTCTGTTCCTTTCACTCTAGACGTACTGTATGCTCTGTGTCTTTTATGATGAGGATGTTATACTGTATATCTTTTATCTTCAAGCCTGTGGATGCGTCCAAGGCGGCCACCCTAGAAGCCTCAGCTAAAGTGGAGGCTGCACCAGCGGCAGCAGCAGCAGCTGAGAAGGTGGAGGAGAAGAAAGCTGAGAAGGCGGCCTCACCTTTTGCTAACCTATTTAGCAAACCTAAAGTAAGAGACTAGGCTTCAAGTGTGTTAAACTAAAAGAAAGATTCATTAGACCTGCTGGTAATAACATATCAACTGTTTCGCTCTCAAGGCCAAGAAGCGTAAAGATTTTTTTGTACATGAAAAGTTTCTGCTACTTTGCTCCTGCAGCCTTTATCAGATGTGTCACGTGATGGTGATGTGACGCCCTGACACCTCTCATGAAGGCTGCAGTGGCAAGGTAGCTGAAACTTGTCGGCTACAATATGTTTTACCTTTCTTGGCCTTGAAAATGAAAGAACATGTACTTCAACTGTGTTTTTTCCTTATTATCAGGGATTGTCTGCACCCTGGCCACTGTGGCCTGTGGATTTCACTATAGTCAGGAGCAATTCAGCCTTTTTACTAGCCAGGTTTTGTGATCAGTTTTGTCGTTTACCGCGATACTTTATGTCTTAGAAAATGAAGAGCTAAAGCAAGAAGGCATAAAACAAAAGAGAAATTGTCCCAGCATTTGGTTGGTTTACAGGTGCCAATGTCAAGCCCTGCTCATTGTTATTCTTGACAGATTAATCTTGCGGGCTGACAGTTCTCTGAGTGTTGTTCATGTAGTAACTGAGCTGTGTCCATTTGAGGCATTGCTAGATCAAGCGGTCGCTAAGATCCAAGCGGTGGCCTCGACTAGTGGGATTGGTGGAGCTGCAAAGTCAGCTGGACGGGTAAATGGCTGGAAAACCCAATTGATGTCCTATTTAACCCTTTGTTAACCCCACACTAACAAAATGATTCGTCCTTGGTTATGTGTTAGTTAGATAACAGGTTTTATTACAGCTTCTAGTCATGTGTTTTGTGTCCTTTTGGTCATCATTAATTTCATGTTTTCATTAATTAACAAAACATTCTTTATACTGTAAGCTTATACTAGTCTTACTTCATCTGTAATAATGGCATTCCCATTTCACCAGAACTTTTAACAGTTATTCACCATTGTGACTGACTAACTTTAACTTTGTTGTATCTCATTTACGATTTTTTGTTGTCTTTTGGAGTCTTTGATTCTAGTGAAAAGTTGCTGATGTTGGAAATCCGCAGCTTGTAAAATTAACCCTTGTCTGACGGACAGTTAGAATTCTCTAATGAATACTAGAACACACACATTCACGCAAACACACACACACACCCACGCACGCGCACACACACACACACAAAAAAGCACACACACACACACACACACATTCACGCAAACACACACACACACACACACACACACAGCTGATAAAAAAAAGTATGTAACTGGAATCTCTATAACCGGGCCCCTGTCAAAAGACCTATTCTAGAATCCCCTACTCCACCCCCCTCCCCCCAACTACCTCACTGACCTTCCCGCCTAACCTCCCATCAATGCATTGGCTTTATATATTGCATGTACATATCTATACGCAAGAACTGCAGAACTATACACCGGGCACAGTATGCAGTGCCCATTTCAGAGTAGAGTTCTGATGCCGATCTCTCATCTCATCTCACCCCAGGCACCTGAGCCCGCCAAAGAAGCTCCAGCTGCGGCTGCAAGCCCCGAACCCCCCCAGGAAACAAAAGCCAAAGAGGAGGTAAAGACTGCACCGCCCACTGCCCCTCCAGCCCCACCACCACCAGTAGAGAAGTCTGTGGAGAGTGCAGAGAATGCTTCTCCAACTATCCCCCGCAGAGAAAAGCGGAACTCCATCCAACTGTTCTTCAAGACCCTGGTATCACGCTAAAGGCTGTACATTCACATATACCCCCACCACACTATACAGGTACACCGACAGAGGAGGAGAGGGTGATTGGCTCCGAGTCTCCGGGAGTGGCCTTTCAGAACTCTATGGGCTGCATTCTGCATTCCACATTCTGCCATTCTTTACTCTCTCTCCTTCACTGCTTAATGGCCAGAATTCCAGTCGACCTCATGGGGAGTTTAATCACGCAATCCTTTTAAATGCAGCAGAGATACTACCTCAATTTGTATAAAAAGATACAAGTTTTTTATAGTTCTAAAAGCAAAAGAAATTAATGTATTTCTATTCCCAGAGCTTGACATTCAACTCTAGCCACTAGTTCATTTTTAGTTGCATGCAGCAACTCTTCAGTATTCGCCTGCTGCTATGTCAGCCGGTCTGTCATTTGGAAACCGGTTTGCTTTTGGAGGGTTTTCACGCAAGACAGGCATGTTGACCTTCCTTCATGTTAGAGTGGCATATCAAAAGATCAAATGTCACCAGTTAAAGCGGACAACAGGTGACTAAAATGAGTAATAAGAAAATTGGGGAAGTGGAAACATTGCAAGCTTTTTGCTGACATGCCATCTGACACTTGTACTGAAAAGTAGACACTCCCTCCCTATCCCTATCCCTACTCCCTAGTAGACACTCCCTCCCTATCCCTCTGCAACCTAACTTGGCCAAATATCCCATGAGGTCCACTTTGGAGAAAGCCGCGGGCTGATCATAAGCTACACTATCTCAAATGTGGTAATGGGTGCTTTGGGTTCTTACATTTTCAATATACATTCTCTTTTCGTTATACTTAACTTTTCGTTATTGCAAGTGAAAGTTGATTCTTTAAGTCTTCTCAATAAGCCTACTCTTCTCCATTACTCGGGTGACTTTCTTTTCTTTCTGTGATTTAAGATACATAAGTACATACTGTTTTGTTGTCATCCACCACTAACACCAAGCTTCCTCTTTTGGTTTTTGCTCAGAGTCAGAAGCGACATTCAGATGCCGGAGTACAGACGGAAGCCGCGGTACCTGCTGCAGCTGAGAAAGGCAAATAAGCCAACATCTACCTATGTGTTTGGTCTATCAAATATATATATAAACATTCAATGAACTTTTACATCCATGCAGAGACCTATTTATTACTTCATTTCTGATCTGATGCCCTTGGATTAGATTGCCGGTGTAGGGTTTTTAGTCTACTCATATGCGGGAAGTGGAGTGTCAGTGGAAGTAGGAAAATGTATTTCTTATTTTTATCTTCCCACGAATCATTCCTAATCATCATTCCCACAAAACACTATGCACAATGGATTGGAGGGATTCTGAGATGGAATGACTTGCAATGATCTGAAGGACTTGGAGGAGGTAGCTTCTGTGTGTTTGTACATTTTATCTATGATGACGACGTAAGATAATTAAAAAAATGACCATGTTATGATGTTATCTTGTATTTACATGCTTTGTTGCTTAACACAGATCTAAGTGATTAACATGCTGATTTAAAAGCAACACCAAATCTGCATTTACGACAGCCTTTTCTTTCAAACATTACTTAACGTATAAAATCTGCAGTTATAGATGATAATAATAATGATTTTAAAAAATCAATCCATCACCAACGCGATTCCTCAGTGCTAAGCAATGAAGATTATAGATGATAATAAATCACTGCACTTAAAACAGCACTTGAAAAAGGAGTTTACACACTGTACGTATATGTATGATATGCCACAAAACCTCTCAAGATGTTTATATACATTCTGAAAACAAATCCACATTTTGCTACATCATACGCTGACTTTGTGTTCTTGCTATTGCTTCTGTTTGTGATCATTTTATCTTTTTGGACAAAATATTTGGATATTACATAAAGTGTAACTGTTCATAAAATACAAATAAAGATGTATTGAACCATTTGTTTTTATACAATTTCAAAAAAGTTGATGATAGCTATGAAAGCTATCTATATCTACCATCTTAATCCAATCCTGATTTAAATCTCAGACTTTCCCTGATCACAAAATCAATTGCAGATAGGCTACATGTTTTAGAGCTTTCTGTTCCAAACGCAGAATGACTATGATATCTACGAATATAAATACCAAACCACCATATCACATGTCTCAATGAATGCATTTGCAGAAATCACCAACTTGTAACATACTGGTAAGGCTACAGTGAAATGGAATGAATACACATACACAGGTAACGTTTCACAGTCAAATGTGTCTAGCCTAACCAATGTTTAAGCATATAGTAAGACATATTCAGGAATAATCCTTAAGGGCTGGAGTGTGTTTGGTGTAAGGTTACAGTTATTCTGTCGTTCAAGTTACACTTGTTATGCGGGGTGGTGCATGTTTCACAAAATCATCGGCGTAACCAGTTGAAATGTGCAGTCCCCATGACAGTTTCAGCTGTGGGCTGCCCCCTGGTGGTGATACCCATTCATTACTCAAAGATACAGAAAGTCATCAGTATCCTACTTCCCCACATTTTCCTCAACAAAATGAAGTCACATTTATACGCAAAACTTTATTTGGCACGTATGAGCTGCAAATGTGCAAATTGCAAAACACATACACGGCCTATTGTAAATGCTTACAGAATAAGAAGACCGTGGCCTAATGGTTAGAGAGGTCGTCTTAAAATCAGAGGATTGCCGGTTCGAATTCCACCCTTGCCTATCCCTACACCTTCATGCATGACTGAAGTGCCCTTGAGCAAGGGACCTAACGAATACCCTGTAAATAACTAAGTCGCTTTGGATAAAAGCATCAGCTAAGTAAGTAATGTAACATAACAAACACTTTTCCATCAGAGTTTTCAAAGTTATCAGGAGGCTATTACTAGGGATGTCAGATGTCAGAAACATTTGACAAGTAGCCTATAATGTTACGTGTAATCAAGTGTGGACTTATGTGAAACAGTTATGCTTGGTGGTTTAAAAAACAAACATAAAGCTAAGCTTACAAGATTTGCATGTGGAATTTCCCTTGCTTTGTTATCTGAAACTGCAAATACAGAATTTTCGGCATCCCACGAAAACCAGTTAAATGCTTTGAATAGAATGTGTAGCCTGCCAAATGACTCCAGGGGACATAAGTAGTCACTATGAGTTTGGAACAGAAAGCTCTAGAATATGTACTATGCATCTGCAAACATTGATTTTGTGATCAGGGTAAGTTTGAGATTAAAATCAGAATTGGATTAAGATGCATAATAGTCGTATCTTTTCTTTTAAAGGAAGCAATTTCCATACTCTATTATCCAATAATGTGTGAAATCGTATGCTCTATACTTGAGCACACTATTTATGATAAAAAAGTCTATACTAACGGCTATACTAGTAATTCAATAAAAACACTGTGAAAAATAAAAACCTAATGCATTTTCCCCAGGAAACTGCCACATTCCTTTGTTGTCCCTAAGTCCACCATAGCCAACTGACATGTCATTATTTCCTTTTTGTAAGAGTTTCCAAGCATTCAGGACTACACAGTGATTATTTTGGGTTGAAACCGACTTCCAGAAATAGTTACCAACTTCTGAGTGGTGAATAATGTTTTGTTTTGTTTGATAGAGGGGGTAGGCATCTGTTGCATGGCTGCATGACTAGGTTGTTTTTGTCCCATGCTGGTCCCATCATTCTCTAAGGTAATAATGGCTGGCCAAATGAGCAGGGATTCTGCCGGGCCCTTTGTCATCGCACAACAATGGGGAGCAGAGTGGGAGGCCTCTAAAAGTCACACATGTCATTTGATTCACAGCATACGCCAGCATAATGGCCGGGCAAAAGGGCCTAAATCGGGGAGTTCCACCTCAGTAAACAGCAGACGACAGAAGTCAGTTGGATTTGTGTTAACATTTGTCTTAACTATCAATTTGTTAAATACTTTTTCTTTGAACATGCTGAACACAAACATGGAACAAAATGGTAGGCTATGTAAAGTAGAAAAATGTCAAATGCCAAGGTCAAAAATGGTGATTCACTGCACTGTTGTTTGAATATGGTGGTGAGACCTTTAGGAGCTTTTTGATTGATGCTTGTGGAACAATGTATTCTAATCAAGCAACTAAACTGTTTCTTCTTTGAGTCACTGGGTTTGTTAGTCTTTCTATATTAGATGTACATGTAGGATATTGTGTCAACTCCCCTTTTCTGAAGCCATCTTCCCTTTACATAACCTTGTCTCAGTCCCGGACATAAGTCCTTTTTGGTGTGACAGTAATTAATAGGGGAAAAGCCCACAGCTGCTAGACATGAGGAAGAGGAATGATCAGCCCCAGGTGTGACAATGGAATTGCACCTCACCATACTAGTTTTTGCACACCTGCAATTCTATGCGAAGTGTGCAAGCATTCCCAAGTATTATGTACAAACGGGTCAAACTGGGCCATGGCTTGCTGTCAGGGGCTATTTACCATCAACATACATTGTTTGCCCCAACCCCCCCTGAGCCCCCCAAATAGCAAATCCCAATATAAACCGTAATTTAATAATTATTCCCAATGTACACTTTGTCTGCTTACTTATACATGCATAAAGGCTGAACTGATATAAAATCTATAAAAAAAACATGATGGATAAAATGTGACAATAACATACTCTTTCTTTACAAACTAAAATCCTACGAACTAATAAGCCTTCCAGACAGGGAATGCATAAACTCTATATGTTTCCACAGAGCTTGAATATTTACCTTCAGAATTCAGGCTGTTCATTTTGGGCGCATAGACAAACATGTATCAGAGATTCAAAACACTTTGTCTTTCTCACACTGTGCTACTTAACCAAAGATGGCAGATAGGGAGGCCGACCGAGATCCTTTACGATGAGACATTTCCTGGAACCACAATCGCACAAGAGGTGATGCGCCGATCCACTTTCATGTGTGCAATTTTCTGTGTTGGAAATAAATGAAAAAAAGTGAGAACCCAAAAATGTCCCATTTCTCCATACATTCATTCATTTCTTCAATCAATCCCATTCGCAGAACATCGTTATGTCTGTTTGTGCAGTTTACACCATTTGTGACCCTCCACCATCAGGTCTATACATGGGTTCTACATTTTGTTTCTAACCTGACTGCGCGAACCTTACTGTGCACAACTCAACCTCTGATTGTTGGAAACCACTGTCGGTCAAAAAAATTGCTCACGTGGTTGGCGACCAGTGTCTTGCCCCTCCTCATAACATCGTGTTGATAAACACTGAGAACCCATGTATATCACATGCTCTCCTCCACATGCAATAATGGCTTATGAGCCCTTGAGCAAACACATGTGGTAGACTGTTATTTGGTTCACTTTTAATTATCAGCTCTGTGTAACATAAACCTATAGATATAATAGAACAATCACTACATTTTAAGTATTCTTTATTGTTTTTGTTAACACCTGTAATGTTGAGCTCATGCATATATGCGTACATTGAGTGAATGTTGAGTGCATGCGACAAGTATAGCAGGCTTTTTCAGGTTATGTTTTAAAGGTTAAATAGGCTACTTGTCTGATATCCATTAGTGAAATCAGGTGTACATCAGTACTTTCAATCAACACAAGTTGTGTCTGACAAAGCTGTTGAGGAGGGTGACCAAGCTGTAACCTCAAAGGCAGAATGGAGAGTATTCAAGGGTAGACCTATCACATGTGGTGGAAAGTTGGGTGTGGGTGCTATAGTGTGGGGGATGGGCACAGGCAGGGGCCACATTGACATGCATAATGGAGGAGGAAAGGTGCTTCACTGCCTAAACTCACACACAGTTTTCTGAAATTAACGTTTTCATATGACATGCAGTCTCAATAAACAAAGAAGTGGTTTGGGACATAGCAGCAAGGTTGTTTTGTAAATAACAGTCTTTTCCTGAAAGTACAGCCATGACCAACATTAGCAGCCAAAGATGAAGTGAAAAGGGGATTAATACCTTCAGGTGCTCCCAATTCATCTGCATGCAAGCAATAGGCAGCTCAGATGAATTTTATGATAGAGCAAGTTAAATATAGCTGAATTGGAAATGCCAAGTAATTTATGGTTTATTTAGGAAGAAGTATTACCTATTGCAAATGACCACAACTATCATTCTTCTACCAAGTCAGTTTATTCATTTTACAAGTTGTCAGTTAGCTATAGGCCTACATTAATGGGAGAGCATAATGGCTTGCTTTACATAGCCAATGGTAGGCTAGACTTCTAGACTAGCTGGAAGAGGAATGACAGTATGAAGTAGGCTAACCTGAAACCTGAGGTAGGTTATAAAACACTCTTCTGCCATCCATGCATTGCACAATGCCATTGCCTAACCAAGTAAACAGGCGAATGAGCCATTAGATAGGCTACTCTATTGCACAACGTACACAATATTCATTGGCTTGGCTTCTGACTGGAATGGTAAACAACTGTTACTTAGCCAGCATCTGTGAATAGCCCTTCTTGGAAAATCACAGGTGAATGTCTATGTTGGTTTGTTTCACTAGCGCGCAACCATCTTGTTTATTGATCAAACATTAAATCACCAACTTACTCGTTATGCAAACGTGAAACTGTCTCATCTGCTGGACTGTTTATACATACCCAACATGTATTAATGTTTTTAATAATGTTGGTAATATAATCCACGTGACCACAGGCTACTGTTGCGCCGTGCACGCGCAGAGATGTTGAGTGCACGCGCCCCCAATGCAACAGCTGCATAGTGAGATTTGCAAACATTCAATGCAAGCAATCTGGCTGGCTAACAATTGGCTAACTTAGCTAACTAGGACGTAACTTCAACGAACTTAATAACGTTATCTGACTAAATTGTGTTAAACAAAGAATAGCTGTCTATCAATTCAATTGTTTTTTCTGCAGCTTGACGATTCTCTGAAGTGTATTGGGTGAGTTTCCCCATTCTGTAAGACACCCCCCAATAACGTTTAAAGTAAACGTTATAGCTAGTCCAAGAAACTTAAAAAACATGAATATATTCAAATATCGTTCGCTATGTTGTTCTTGTAATATGCGAGTATAGCTGTGATAAATGTCGCCATCGTTTTTTTATAGTGTGAAATTGGGAACTGATGTGCTACTTATAGTTCTGCACTCAAAAGCAGGAACTGTTTGTTGAATGCCATTTACGTGCACCTAAACTTGTGCTTGTGGTTTTAACTCGCTATTCTTTTCGAGACCAACTATACCTTTCTTGACAATATACTTACACCGTGGCTTTATTCATGATAGTCTGAAGCTTGTTTTATAGCCGCGTTAATAAGTCATGTACACCTTATTGATGTAACTCACACGTCTTAAAATCTAAATCAGCATCATCCAGCTTTGGTAAGCTTACTGGGCAAGAATAAGGATGTCAGATAGTAGCCTAATTTTGTTGCCAAGTGTAATGCAGTTTAACACAATCGCAAATGGTCTTTCTAATAATGGTTTAATTTTTTGAGTGTGTTCCCTAATGTATAGAGGGTGGTTCCTATTGTTCTTCATGCATCTTTGAAACCACGCTGGGGTAGCTAGAAACCTGAATAAAGAGCATCAATTGTCCTTCTCATGACGCTGTAGCACTGGCCTGTTGAAGGACATGTGATTACAACTCGAGCAGTTTCGCGATTTTCATTTGACAAACTAGACAAAAAAGAGTTGTTACTGGCACATCACAGCAAATATGTTATACATGATTTAGAACCTTTATGCAATTAATTGCTACAATTCTCAAATAGTGCTGTATTCAGTTGAGGGTAATTCTATATCGCGACACTTCTCGTACAGAATTGCCGAGGGCCACTTATCACTTATCTGGAATTGATGATGAATAACGTTACTTTGCTTCCAAACACGACTTAAGCACGTGTCAGGAAGTTGATTCAGTATACATCCTCTGATTCACCTACAGGGAAACGCATGTTCAGGTAGTCTTTTATTGGTTTTCCATTAGTTTATGTCCGAATAGTGATAGATCTAGGCTAGTAGCTACTTGTTTAATAGTCATCATTAATGCAAGTGATGTCATGTCTTATAGACATTGTGCTGAATACTACACCAGTAGGCTACCTGTAGTTCTTAATACGCGTGGAGGATGTATTAAATGACGTTGAAGTAGTCTTACAAACTGAGTCTTCACTTGAACCAAAAATCTTATATTTTGCTCGCGACGCTGTGATACTGAATAGACACAAGTAACAACTGATTCTAACAAAGTTCTCAAGACTTCCGTTCCTTTGGCGTATATTGTAATGACTAATGCATTTGTAACAGCTATGAAGACGTTCTGCATTACTGTTGAAAAATAGTTCAGGAAATCGAGACAAAAAAAAGATTTGGGTTGAATGACCACTGAGGAATGGCTTTATGCGATATAAACTCTACATGCAATAATGTTGTTTTCACATGAAAGCCGCATAGTTTACTGACATTTCTTGGTGAAACTGGTTTGGCACACCAAACATCTATGAAAAGTCAGGCAGCCTACTCCGACGTAGTTGATTATATCAGGGAAAGAGCCACAAAAGTTGTGAAAAAAAGCAACAGACACCCCCGCCCCACCACCTGCGTGAGCGCGCACATGCTACTTTGATGTTCATGTGGCCATCATTGTCCTTTCTCGGTGACACTCTGTCCAGGTTGTTTGGTCATTTGGCTAAGTACATGCCATCACTACTAATCCACACAAAAACTTGGTACAACTACTAATTCACTTTAATTTGGACATATATAGAGTGTCAAATGCATGGTTAAAATGCATTAAGTAATTTTCTCTTATTATCTGTATTTTATACCCCTCCCTCCCCCATGAAGATGTCCATCTCCACCTTGGCTGATGCTTAACTCAAATACATTTCCATGGGGCATATGGTTTTAAACTTGAACACTTAGGCTGGCTCAATATCTCCTGTGTGTGCGCCGTTTATGAAATTCATTCTTGTATCTAGTGGTATCTGATCTCCTCCTCCCCCCCCCCCCTTGATGGCTCTAATTCAGCTGTGGCATACTCATTCATTCATTTCATTCATTTCATTCATTAAGTTACGTGGCCACTGTATTTTGTCACACCTCTCCCAAACCAAACATCGTAGGAATATTTTTTAAAGTAGTTTTCCCCTTCTAAGTAGTGCTACCTTATAACTTTTTTGAGTTGATCACCCTATGCTGCTATAATGAGTCATTGGTGGGTGGGTGGGTGAGTGAGTGAAGACTTCCACTGTGGGGCAGAAAACCACACTTGTAAAAACTATTCTCCCATGAGTCTCGAGCGTTGTGAGATTACATTACATTAGTGTTTCTCAACAGGGGCGGTACAGCCCCCCAGGACGCTGTGTTTAGTTGACATTGGGGGACATTAGTCCATTTAATTTTTGAATACTGAGGGGGGCCTTGTCAGTCTTATGATGAGGTCAAGGGGGCGTTGGGAGGCTTGTGATGAGGCTGGGGGGGTGTTCAAAAAAGGTTGAGAACCACTGCATTACATGAACTCATACATTTTCGTGATTGTTTGGATTTTTTAGAAGAGCTCCTTTGAGAAATGATCGAAAAACTTTTTAAATATACTCAATGTTGGTGAGTGCAACTTCAACATTCGATGACTGTTGACATGGTGTTGTGTACAAACAGGGAATGTGCTTACTAGCTGTAAGGGGTTGTAGACTGTCCATAGTTTGTAACTAACCTTTTTGAAATTTGTCTCCAGAAGTTTTTCGACATGGAGAAGTGGCTGTAATGAACCTGCAGGAATGTGCACCTGTGGTGATTCATTTCCCTACGGCCTTTACAACAGCGACAACTTCAAGATAACCCCTCAGACTTCTCAAGGTACTTCATGCCTAATGAACAAAGGCACCAAGGACACAAAAGGAATACACGCAGAATTCCTGCCAGTTTCCATATGTAGCTGCATTGGTCATGTTACCCTTGATTGTCAGAACTCGACTTTTTATGTTCAGCCCGTTACGAGATACCGACCATTCATAAAAAAAACCCCACATATCTTAACATACTCCAAATTAGGGGTCGACCGATACAGGTTTTTTAATGGCTGGTGCGATACCGATTTTTTTTTTTCCATCACCCTTGGCCGATACCCGATTTCCGATACCCGATATTTGGGGCCGATATGGGTTAAAAAAAAGGTTTAAAAATGAAAAATATTCCCGGTCTCAAGTTAAAAATAAACATTCCTTTAACATTATCAAATTGAGGTAGAACTTGTAACATTTAAACACCCACTCTAACAATCAAGTAATGTCTAACAATCAAGTTATAAAAAAATAAAGTGTCTTGGTGCTTTTAAAAAAACCTGAACGATATGAAATAATAAATATTGCGTATCGGCCAAAGCCACACGCGTATCAGCCGATACGATACACTTAAAATATGCAAATATTGGACCGATATATATATCGGTCTGTCCTTACTCCAAATATCATCCCAAAACGTATGAAATATTATCCCCCTTTATAGTGGCCAGGATCTCGGAAAGGTAATACTGCGTTGTTCGGTATTGACAAGTCAAGTGTAGTGTGAGCAGTAGAACTTCATGTTGTTATTGGCAGGCGTTCTCCTTTTAAAATGGCCTTCTCTTAACCTTTGACCTCTGTCCAACACCAGTTCAGTGCTTCAGAGTTTTTGTAAGCTTACATCTTGCTATTCTGTTACAAGGGTTTGGCAGTTTGCACAGCAGATGTTTTCCACCATGATACTGTACAACACTATATTTCCTTGTTCAACATGGTTTTAAACAGTTCTGCTCATCATACGGATCACATTTTCACATCATGATATCATGGGGACACCCAGCAATTGACAGGTTGTTGAGATATTGACTTTCATTGATTTGTATGTTGTGGTATGCCCACCACTGCAGTTTGCTTTTGTTTCAAACAGTTGTTTGAGATGAGAAAATTATTGCATTGTGTTTAGATGTCCTTGTTTCGTGATGCTATACCACGGTAGAGTGAATATTTGCCATTTTCTATACATCTCACCCAAAAAGCTAAATTTCCCAACAAAAAACTTGGCTATTTTTATTGTCGATGCAAAGATCATAAGATCTTGACTTGTTACCCTAACACTAGTTTCTATAACAGCTCATCTCCTCTGTATTTCTTTTTAGGTGGTGTGTGCTGGAACGTGCTGTAACACCAAAGGAAATATTGAGCAATCAGAAAACCTTATCTGACGACGGCACACGTGCCCTTTTTCATTTTTTTCCCTTTTCTTTTTTTTTGTTGTTGTTACAATTTCATCATGATGATTGGCATTAGAACTATGGTTCATTGTTCTTGGCAACAGTTGAACTGGCGTTTCTGATGAAAGTGATTACTCAAGTGGGAAGAATCCTACATCCTTTTTTTGGTATTATTTTGTAGAGACTATTAAAACGAATTTTGAGCCTCCGAAAGGCCTTTGGTTGGACTTAAAAAGAGGCCCTCTGTCAACCTGCACCATCATTGTAATTACATTTTTGGAGGTGCAGCAAGATGCCCACTCATCCACTCATCCCCTTTGTGGAGAGCCCTGATAGCCTGGGTCAGGACCTCCTAAGCAGCAGCGGTGCCAGCATGCCAGGGGCAGGCTCCAGCATGACGCCACATCGTCGCTCCGCAGCGCCCAAAAACACAGACCCAGAGGCAGTCAGCACCTTCTTACCAATAGACTGCATGTTTTGCGAGCAGAGGTTTGAGCACCAGGAGGACTTGGGTCCTCACGTGTTGTGTGAGCATCCCACCACCTTGTTCGGCCCCACTGTCCTGCGGGTGGAGGCGGAGTTCCGGAGCCCTGGAGGAGGGGACTGGCTGGGTGTCAAACCTCAAAACATCCGCAGTCCGCTCGGCCTGGAGGAGGCACCGATTAGCTGTGTAGTATGCGGGCAGGAAGTGGGCGACTCAGCGGAGCTGGAGAGCCACATGAAGGGCCACAAGGACTGCTACTGCTACTGTTGCTCCCTATGCGGCCGCCGCTTCAAGGAGCCCTGGTTCCTCAAGAACCACATGCGCACACACGTCGGGAAGATGCGCGGCAGGAGCCTGCCAGATGCTGACGGTCCGGTCACCATCAATGGCGTTGTGCAGAATGCCCTTTCCTCGTCGTGGTCCCCCCCGACTGTGCCGACGACCTACCGGCTCTGCATGATCTGTGGGTTTTTCTTTGATGACCTCGCGACTCTTCTCGAGCACAGTAAGGTGCACTGCCACAGCAAGGACTCGGCTGAGGAAGAGGAGGAAAAGGCTGCCGACAAGCCTTCAGACCGCGACGGAGAAGACTCGACCGAACAAGATGACTTCCTGAAGCTGTTTCAGCTGCGGCCAACTGCCGCTACCGCCAAGCCAGAAGGCGTCAGACGCGGTATCGCCCTCAACCCCTACAACACCTACCAGGCCTGGCAGCTGGCCACCAAGGGCAAGATCGTGACAGGGGTCAACATCGCTAAGGAGCTCAGCCCAGACAGTCCGGGGTCTGACAACGAGGACTCCTGCTCTGACAAGGAGGAGCTGGGTCGAATATGGGCCTCTGGACCGCCAGGCCAGGTGGTAGGAGGAGGGGGCAGAGGAGAGGAGAGGGCCGGCAAGAACAGCCCTAATGCTAACGCTCAGCTGCTGAAGCCCAGCGCAGCCCCGACGCCTTCCCCAGAGCCCGATCAGAAGGCCAACAGTCTGAAGAAAGACAAGCCCACCCAGTGTGAGGAGTGCGGGAAGAGTTTCCGCACCTATCACCAGCTGGTGTTGCACTCGCGCATCCACAAGAGGGTGCGGGCGGGCGTGGAGAGCCCCACCCCTTCGCTGGACGGGAAGGCCAGCAGCACCGGGTCGGCTGACGGCTCTGTGCTGTACCGAGCAGGGGAGTATGCAGAGGAAGGAATTGAGGAGGGCAATCCCGCTCAAGCCCTGTTCTCAGGTGAGATGAGCTTAGCTAACTTAACCCTAGGGGCGCCATTAGGGGCTGCCCCCTTGCACGGGTGAGGCATAAATGCAATTCTGTAGTGTGCAGTGAACACTTGTGTGCTGTGGCGTGCTGTGTCACAATGACGAAGGGAGTTGTAAGTTAGTTTCCCAGTTGGGCTTAACTTCACACATGCTAATGCGCTGAGTCATGACGACAGCATCCAGGAACCACACCTGCCTTACCACATACTTAAAGCATATATCAGTAATAATACCATGAAGTCACATGTAGCAAATAGGAGTTGACCCAGTGTGCTTTACAACAGGAGCATGAAGATTTAAAAAAACATAAAATATGTGGAAATACTGGCAAGGCAAGGAAGGGAAAAGAGATTATCAAAGTATTGAATGTGAATGGGCTGACCAACGTCAAATGAAAGCCTGAGTAAACCTGAGTTCAAAATAGATAAAGCAAACATTCAAATTGGATGAACTGTATGTGCAAACAGAGGAATCAGGTATTATAGACATGCCCAGTTCAATTTCCTAATTTTCATTCTTGAACTGCCTAAGTGTTCTACCAGATAACTACAGAAGCAGTCCATTGATCTGCCCTGGGGGACACACAGTTTACACAGATTTCTTCAATTCAGTCTTTGGTCAATTACGAAAACAAGAATATGTCAGGGGTTTGGTTACACTGTAGTTAAACAATAGCTCACTGGACCATATTCTGCCACCTCAAACAGGCCATTGATCTGATTGAGATTTCTCAAGACATTGAAGACATTGGAGGGTGTGTCTACACTACACAAACAGAACCTGTAGATCTTGATAGGCTGTGGCCTGGCACCAGTGACATGAATACACTGGTTATGCTGAGACAAGTCTAACAACCTGTTCTGTAAAAACATGTCACATCCAAACCCATCTGCATGGAAAGCCTCTTAGGTCTACATGAAAGCAGTGAGCTAGCCTATAGTACTTTTGCCAGTTGAGAACTGTTATCCAAGACGCTATATACTGTACATAAAAAACAATTTAGTATGCCTCAGAGTTAATATCATTCAAATTTTAGAAGTTATCTGATGGATAATATTACCACAGTACAACTGCGGTGATGCTACCTTAAGATCAATTAAAAGAATCATTGCTGTTGTAGTGTTTTGGAAAAGAGCTCTTCAGTTTATCGAGTAAAAAATTACACACACACACACACACTTGGGTGTATATGTACGGTATATACAGTATATATATATTTGCGTTCCCTTCCTCACCCATGTTCTATTTCCCCTTCAGACAAAAAAGATGGAAAAATGAACTTGAAGGTTCTTGCGCCCTCACGCACATGTAGCTACTGTGGCAAGACCTTTCGCTCCAACTATTACCTCAATATTCATCTCAGGACTCATACAGGTGAGTGTGGAGTGGACATGTCTGCAAACCAATACTGTATGCCTGTAAATGGGTCATAAGCATTAGGAGCAGACGTCAGGTGGTGCAACTACAGCTAGTATTATACACAGCATGTAATAATTAAATGAATCAATTAGAATAATTGGTCCTTCATTTAAAGGCTAAGGATATGCTTTTTAGAAGATCCAGTAAAAACAAAAAATGATTTAATTAATTCATGCAATAGTGACATTGACTGTGTGGTTGCACCACCCTGATGACTGCTGCTAAAAATGTCAATGACTCATGTGTGTACCAGTCCTCACATGACATTCTATTGGAGTACTGACTTTAAATTATTTGCATCATATCTTATTCTACATTCATTCCTCATCTGCATTCTTTTACATTTTTCAATAATATGAGTGGAATTGATGCATTCATTGATCGATCACATTATTAAGTGCTATTGATTTGTGCGCTCCAGGTGAGCAGCAGCACAAATTATACATAGTATATATATTTATTCTGCATATTTCCTCCATCTCTTATCTTACCTTACCCTTACCTTACCTTAACTTAAGTATGCAGATGTGAATTATGGGAGCCATGTTATTAAGTCATATTGTTTACACCTTCCAGGTGAGAAGCCATACAAGTGCAAATACTGTGACTACGCCGCGGCCCAGAAGACCTCACTGAGGTACCACCTGGACCGGCGCCACCGAGACAAGCCTTACATGGAGATCCCCAGCATCCCCGTGTCCGCCAGCCCCTCTCCGCTCGGTGTCAAGGATGAGGAAGACGGAGGGGAGGAGGAGGAGGACGACGAGCAGGAGGAGGAACCCTCCATCACCACGCCCAGTGGCAACGAGAAGACACCCTCCCACAGCCTGGCTCATAGGCCCCTGTCCTACGGCCTCCCTTATGGCCCCATGGATGCTCAGCTACATGCAGCAGGCGGTGTCTATGACCAGGGCACCAAGTTCAGCCGTAGCCCACTACCACTGGTGGACACGGAGCCCCTACCACGAGGTGGGTGGACACACAGTCCCACCGTCTTCAAGCAGGAAGCCACCGCAGATGCGCTGAACCTCGACACCAAGGAGCGGCACCACTTTACAGAGGCGTCATACTTGGAATCCGCTCTGGATTTGTCTTTCCGCGTGCCGGGGGCGTCGAACATGGATCTCCGCTACCAGATGCCCGTCAGCGCCTGCCCCACCTGCCACTTCACCACCCTCTACCCGGAGGTGCTGGCGGTGCACCAGAAGCTGCTGCACCGCGAGGGGCTGGCCAAGTGCAAGCGGCCCCGAGTCACCAGCGCCGAGCTCAGGCTGAGGCGCAACACGGGGTGCCCCCCGTTTCTGGAGGGGAACGACGTGAGCCGCTTGGCGCCTCCGCACCTCAACAAGCATCCTCGGCGGACCCAATCTCCCCCACATGTTACTGCTACTGCTACTGCTATTCCGTCTCCTGCTGCTGCTCCTCCATCCAGCCAGTCACTCCCTGCTAGATCTGCCAGGGAAGGTCAGGGTCAGGGGTGTTCAAACCAGGCCTCCCAGCCCCCATCACAAAGCTGCTCCTCCTCGGTCAAAATCCCGAAGCTCGACAGGCCGGACGCCAGGCTGATCGTACCCACCCACACTCCCTCCTACATGCCCCCTAAAGTGCCTCGAGGAGGGCCTGTGAAGACCCCCTTTGATGCCGGCGGTCATAGCAAGCCACCGGGTGCGATGCTCCTGGACCGGGACACTGGGTCGCTGCTGAGGGGGACCTCAGTGTTGAACTCGGGTCACCACAACACGGTGGTGTGGCCCTCGGACGCGGCGCGCCTCTGCCTGTCCGACAGGTTCTCTCGCATCCCTCACAGCAGGGACCACTACAACAACAACGAGCCCACGGTGAAAAGGCCCAAGCACTACGACACTGGGGCCCTGGAGCAGCGGCCTCCTCCTCATCATATGGGGCCTCCAGACATGGGCAGGGTGGGTAGACTTCTTCCTCCGGGCGTTGCAGCCTCAGTGGCTGGTCAAGGAAGCAAAGCGGTGTCCGCTGCTGGTTCGGTGGCCAGGGAGTCGGACGTCAGAGCCATCAACCACCACCATCATCATCCTCATCATCATCTACTGCCTTTGCCTTCCTATGGCCCTGGCGATCTGGCGTCTTTATATCAGGGGAATGCCAGTCATGTCAGCCCCCATGGCACAGGTACGTATCTCTCTCTCTCTCTCTCTCTCTCTCTCTCTCTCTCTCTCTCTCTCTCTCTCTCTCTCTCTCTCTCTCTCTCTCTCTCTCTCTCCACACATACACCAGTGTTTCCTGTTGAACATGTATTGGTCAAGGTGGTTGTGGTATTTGCTGATATCAGACTAGAGATGCACAGAATCCAAGATCCGGTTCCGGATCCGGCAGGATCTTAAGCAGTGGATCCGGTATCCGGCAGGATCCTAAAAATCAGGATCCGGTGCATCTCTATATCAGACATCAGAAAGTTTACGTTTTGTTTCATATGAAATGATATGAAACCCCTCAAAATATGCAGCTTCTGTACAATATTTGGTAAAACAACTTAGCAAAATTACATTTACAATACAAAATCTTCATCTTTTTAGGGGACATACTGAAGGTGGTAGGTGCTGTATTTGCTGTCTATAATGTGCTGGGGAAACCCAACCCAACCCAACACATACACGCACAGCCAAAGGGAGGTGCAGCAAACCAAATGCCTCAACTAAATGCTTGAATCCTAATTGCAGTTAATGAAATATGAAACAGCCTTTACCTTAATTAGAAAGTATATTAAATGTAGAATGCTGTTGTTACCGTGTCCACATAGACCTCTTAATGTGTTCTATTTGCATTAGCGTTAGCTGTTAAAACAATTAGCTGAGCATGTACATGTTTGAAGTTCAAGTGAACACAAAATGCATTTGAATTAGCAGGTGACAACTTAACCTTGAATCCAAAGTGGCTTTAAAAAAAAACAAAAAAAACCTCAGTAGCTGGCCTTATTTGTTCAACACAGGATTGCAGTGGCATGTAAACAGCATAGCTTTGAAAGGTCACTGAATGCTTGGCATTACTGATGACAACTTGTTTAGGCTATTACAGTAATGCTTATCTGGAGGGTTTGACTGTAACAGTTTTGTTCTTAGTTTGGTCTAGTGCCTTTTGAAGATATATTGGCTTGCGCTACAGGTATGAAACCACAAAGTCTACACGTGACTTTCATGTAATGGAAAGAGCCTTATCCTTATTGGTCAGTTGAGGAATTAGTTGGCTGATGAATGCCATGATGTTAGTGTATCGGATATTGAGCAGTGCTGGCACTCAAATTAAAAAGAGAGCCCCGCGAACAGCAGGAAGTGAATCATATTGGCTGTTGTGAATGGTGGTCGGTGTTGTCTGTGTGTCCATTTCATCATGTTTTGATCATGCTTGAACCTGTCAAACACCTTGGCACGTGTAACCAAGAAAGGAGCTAGAGATTAGAAGACAATACATTTGAAACAACAAAATGGCCATTTTGTTTCATCCTGTGAGTTAGCCAGGAACCATACGTCCACATGATGTGGTTGAACAGGGCAGAATGCCTTTTACTCTGCGTTTTTGCTGTCAACAACCAAGTCAGACTCACCGCTTTACTCTTAGTGAACTGAATTGAAGTGCTAACCAGTTATATCTTGAAGTGTAACTGAATTAAAGTGCTAACCAGTTATATAGTGAAGTGTAACCAGTTGATCAGTGCTTGTCTTGATTCCGTAGCATGCCTAGTAATATTGATTTGTGTATTTTTTTATGTCTACAGTGAACAGGCCCTTGCCTTACCCCCAGTACTCGGGCGCTCTGCTGCAGAGGTTTGAGCACCCCCATGGCTTCAGCCAGGAGCCTAAATGCCACCAGCCCTCTGAGAGGAGCTCCTCATGAACACCATGGTGAGTACCAGTAACAAAACACACACTGAGGATTTATTGTCAAGTACACACGACTGTAAGAAACAATAGTGTATTGGTCAGGCCATTGGATGGAAACCAGTTCCCGGTTTTGATTGTTTGCACATAATATAGGTCTGTTGACTTGAAAAAAAAGAAAAGAAAAAAATAACGAGAAAATACTACAGAAAATAATCAATTTGGTATCAACACAGCCGTCGTCTCAGTTTCTGAAAGTGTGACGACATATTCTGCAGTGGAATGTCTCTGCATATTTTTGAATCCACAATTTCATCAATGAATGATGATAACATCTCTCAAGCCACGATACCATGAACCACCATGGTACTACCACTCTGGGCCTCAGTTGTAGTGAAGACACAGCAGTGGTACTCCTCAATGCTGTGCCATAGTGTATGATGGCATATATAGGTCTGACATTGTGTGCTGTTTTGAAAGATCCAGTGTAGACTTGTTTTTAGAATTGTAGCCAAAGCACTACAAATAAAAACATCTCTAAAACTTGATGCACAAGTTTGCACGGTGCAGTCAAGCACTCCTGTTGTGGCCTGTGACAATACAAAATGTGTTACGTGTGAAGACAGTTTGTCAGAAGACAAAGGAAGTCTATACTGTGCATCCGAAGAAGTAAAGTTCAGTCTGTGAGTTTCATGTCTGTGAGTATTGTACTTTGAAGAGATCTCACATATTTTCATGCTGAAAGCAAATGGATGTATTCACTTTGAGATATTGTATGTTTGGAATCTATGCATACAATATAAGTCTTGACATGCAGTGTTTTGACAACAATTCAAGAAAATGTATTAGTGATTACATTTTGGGATTTGGTCTAGGAAACCAGCTTTTTAAGATGTCTTAAGTTTTGCTTTTCTCTCTCTCTCTCTCTCTCTCTCTCTCTCTCTCTCTCTCTCTCTCTCTCTCTCTCCTCTTCTCTTCTCTTCTCTTCTCTTCTCTTCTCTTCTCTTCTCTTCTCTTCTCTTCTCTTCTCTTCTCTTCTCTTCTCTCTTCTCTTTTCAGGTCTGTAGTGTTCACTGAATGACATCCCAGGAGCCTTATCTGAACTGTATCTGGAAAGACTGTTTTCATATCCACCAGCAAGCTGTGACCTTATTGTGTTTGTGTGCATGTATGTTTGTTGTGAGCACACTTGTGTATGTGCGACATGTCTTCAGCACTGGCAAGTGTTGGGATTCCTGCAGATTTTCCCTGCAGCTCTTTGATTGCGGTTGTGAGTAGATGCACATTCTTGTTCAAAAGGCTTATGTGCAGGGGTTAATTTAGAAAGAAAGGGGTGCATCAACTCATAGTGGACATATTAACTGCATTCTCCTGTTAAAATGAGCACACAAGGCTATGTTCTTTAAAAGCTTTACTGCTTGCGCTCAGTTATTTTGGCCTTGGTCAGTTGGCAAACTGCCTGCATATAATTTCCTCTTGCGACGGTTGAAACTGAAAAAAGATCTGTCTGTTCTCACTACTGCTGGTCTTTTGAAAGGAGTAAAAAGAAAACTGTGAACTTCTCTTTTGAAGCCTCATCATTCTGTGAACCTTGCAAATGACTTCACTGAGACCACAAGCCTACAGTGTACTGTACTCCGCCATCTGTCTTCTGACGAGAAGGTTCTGTTTACATGTTCTACCCATCCACACCATGCTGAATCACTCCAGATCACCTCCTCTACTGCTCAATGAAACCAGTCTACATTTGTGTGCTCTGTTTAAAAAAAAGAAAGTTAGGATTACGTTTTTTTGCAAGTCACACTTTATTTTGAATATGTTTTGGTTAGTGTGCCTGGTATGGGGGAAGGGTGGGTGCATGTGTGTGGTCTGTGCACCCCATGTTCTTCTCCTAGAAAAATACAACACTGTTGATAATTAGCTGTTCTATTGAAAGGACAGCTAATGACACAAATATACCTGCAACTCCATTGCGTCTCCTAATCAGGCTCCACTCTTGATTCCTGCTGCACTGAGAGACATTGATGGGGAGAGGGGCTCATATGTATTGGGTCCCCATTATGCTGTTTTTTTCTGGGTCACCAGTAACAGCATTGTGGCTGTGGCTGTGGCTTTAGCTGCTGGGACTAGGTCATGCCTGCATGCTGCCTTGGGTGCAAACAGGCAGCTATGTTGCACAGCACCTTACTCACTGTACTCCACACTGTACTCATCCATTCCATGGGAAGTTGCCTTTCTGTTCAGTCAAAATGCTACACATGGTGTGAATGTTTTCTGTGGTGTCGTTATTTTCGTATGCGTATTTATTTTCAGGAAGTGGTATGTGTCTTTTTTTTCCTCCTTCCTCTCTATGGACCAATCTGGATGAATGAATGTTTATGCTGGACTGTAATTCTAAGGTGTTAACCAACAACCATGGAACCTTATTTTATGTGTGAATGTGTGAATTGTACGCTCAGTAGTGCGTCACTGTCTGTGCCACTGGTAGAAGGCAGATACACTGGACAACTTTTTGAGCAATCCATCTGGGCAACGATACTATAACATGGTGTAAAGACGATTGATCACATTACATATTTATTAGTAGAACTCGGATTAGCAGCAGACAACTTGTTTTCAACTATTCCGTCAGAAATCGGATATCTCATCATGATGTTGCCCAGCAATATTGCTCAAAAAGTTGCCCTCTGTATCATTACCTATTGTACTGGGAACAGGCGAAAGGGACATTGGCATGTCTATCATTTTGTCTATCTAACATTTAAACATCAGGAGGAGTATGTCAAGAATGTGGCAAAGTAGTAATCCAGGTGAAGTTAACCTTGAGGTTGTGGTAAATCACTTAGTTCGAAAGCCTGCAGACCTCTTTTTTTTAAAACTAAATGACACCTCTGGGCTATCTATGAGCAGATGTACCACTTCCTGCAGGTTTACTTCACCAGGTTTACCATTTTATCATGTTCTTGGAGTACTCCCCTGATCTATACTTGAAAACAGCGTGTCTGTTTGACACAAAGAATTGAGTTTTCTGTTTGTGTTTATAAACTCCACTGCCACAGCCAACCAATTTGACCAGCACTGTGTACTTATCATAAAAAGGGAGCTTAGCATGAGCGGGGTCTTTGGAGTGACTACTAGTGTCTGACAGATGCAAGGACAAGAGACTGTTAATCTGATGTTACAGGGTCTGCTGTTCGACCCTTTGCTGCTTTATTTCCAATTGATTATCATTTGCATCACTTTTTTTTCTCTTTTTTTTGCCCTAGCGAAGAATACATGTTAACGTTTTTTTGGTTTCTCAGCATGGCACTTTCATCAGTCTTTTTCCATTGGTGTTTTTCTTCTTTTAATATTATTTTTATTACTATTAAATAATTGGATGTATCATTTGCTTTTGTGCTACACTGTTTCCAGAGTAATGCTGAACAGTCAGTTGGCCAGGATGATGTGTGACTGACGTACTAGGTGAAGAGTATGAATGTCAAAGGTGGTAATAATGAATGTCCCATATTTATATTGGGGTTGTACAGAACTGTCCTTTCAGTAGGGGGAGGTCTGTCCTGTTTCTCTCTCTCTATTAGAATCTGCTGTGTGAACCTGCTCCATGGTTTTGTTTTGAAGGTGGAGTATGTTGAAGTTCTTGTCACTAAATTATTTCCAGGATTTATGCTGCCCATTTACATTTTGTTTTCATATATACTTGCCGCCACCACCACCACCATCAATTTGGAATTGTTCATTATGACGTGGAAATGTACACTTATCATACACGAATAGGTGCATCTTCTCAATGTCAGACATCAGACATCTTTGATTGCAAATCATACTGTAATAATATCAATATTATGTCAACATTAGTTTATTACTTTGTTAATATTTATGAAAAGATCAAGTTTGTGAATGGGCAGCATACGTTCTGAAAATAAATGCCTAAAATGACACTCCACCTTTTAAACGGGGAAAGTAAAACATATACTGTATTTATGGGAAACAGGCTGCCAGTATTATACACTGATGGAGTATCTGTTGGAATGTGTCTTAACTTTCTTGCTAAGACCACCAGGACCATTTTTTTTGTTTTGTTTTATGCCATTTTTCTTTTTATGCCATTTCCTTTTCTGCTTAGTATTACGTTTTGTTTTCTCAGGGGTGGCTGTAAGAGTGTACATATTTTGTTGTTGTCTGTTCAAGGATATCAGGGTCCACTCAGGTGTTGGTGCAGAGAGCAGTGAATTTGAAACATTTATTTTTTTCATAATGTCAAAAAGTCATTTCCACTGACATTGATTTAAATGTGTGGTTAGAATGTTATTCAGTATTAATAAAAAACATATTGTAAAATGCTGCCATCTGGTCAGATACATGGATTTCATTCATTTTTATCGAATTGCGGAACAGTTCGAACTAAATACTGCGCTTATACAGTGAGTCCAATAAGTACACTTGCCTCCAAAAGAGTTGTCGCCTACCCATCTGTTTGGAATAACAGCTAATAACGTGACTTTCAATTAATCACTTGGCTTCAGAAGTCACTCATATGAAAGCTACAACCCTCTCGAATGAAAATGAATGTACAAAAATACATTTCAAGCTCCAAAGAAAGATTGACCCTTTAATGAACACAGACAGGGCAGATTTTGACAAGACAAAAGTTTTGTCGCCTATCGAACATAATGTGAAAATGAGCAGATAAGTCACTTCAAAACACTTCAAATACGCAGATCGGGTGTCATACTTAATCACTGATTCACTCACACCTCTCTAGAAAATCAACTTTGGCCTTAGGTGTATGTTTAGGGTCATTGTAATCATGGAAAGCAACACAATGAAAATCAATGGAGTTCAATGAGAGATGGTGACATATTTGCTATTCGTAGAGCAATACATTTTTAACTTCATGATGTAATCAATGATAAAAGCCCTCACACACCAGCAGCATGCATGCATCTCCACATAAGAGCTGTATCCCTCCCATGTCCCATCAAAACTATATGGTGTTGGAGATGAAGAATATGAAAAAAGAGAAATGGTGCATAAAGTGAAACATGGTGCAGATACAGCTCTTATGAGGAGCTGCATGCATGCTGCAGGTGTTTGAGGGCTTTTATCATTGATTAAATCATGAAGTTAAACATGTATTGCTCTACGAATAGCAAATATGTCACCATCTCTCATTGAACTCAATTGATTTTCATTGTGTTGCTTTCCATGATTACAATGACCCTAAACATACACCTAAGGCCAAAGTTGATTTTCTGGAGAGGTGAGAGTGATTCAGTGATTAAGTATGACACCCAATCTGCGTATTTGAAGTGTTTTGAAGTGACTTATCTGCTCATTTTCACATTATGTTCGATAGGCGACAAAACTTTTGTCTTGTGAAAATCTGCCCTGTCTGTGTTCATTAAAGGGTCAATCTTTCGTTGGTGCATGAAATTTATTTTTGTACATACATTTTCATTCGGGAGGGTTGTAGCTTTCATATGAGTTCTGAAGCCAAGTGATTAATTGAAAGTCAGGCTATTAGCTGTTATTCCAAACAGATGGATAGGCAACAACTCTTTTGGAGGCGAGTGTATTTGATCCCTTGCTGATTTTGTTGGTTTGCCTACAAAGACATGATCATTCAATGAACGTTATGATAATATGTATTCTAATATGGAGAGACAGAATATCAAACAGAAAATTCAGAAAATAACTGTAGAGAATATATATGAATTTATTTCTATTTCATTGAGCAAAATAAGTATTTGATCCCCTGTCAACTGATAACAGTTCTGGTCCAAAAGACCAGATAGACACCCCCCATCAACTTGTCATCTGAATTTAAGACACTTTTACAAGATACACAAAAGACACATTGAATCAGCAGAATCAGTCCATAATGTAAGTGAATCAGTAAGAATCCAACCTTACCAACATGGTAAAGACCAAAGAGAGGTCAAAGGATACCAGGGACAAGATTTTAGTCCTGAACAAAGATGAAATGGGCTACAAAGCCACAAGAAAGAGACTGTGTATTAAGGACCCATCTGTTGATGCATTTCTTCCTAAATGTAAGGAATACAGAATGACCATCCATCTGGGGTTCTATACAAGATTTTACTTTTTTGTAGGGATTCTATAATCATGAGAACAGAAAGAAAGCCCTAGACCTGTACGGGATGAACTAGGCAATGATATCAAAGCTTCTGGGATCAAAATCACTGAGAAAACTATTGGTAGCACTTAATGCCACAGAGGATTAAAATCCTGTAGTGCACACATGGTAACCCTGCTTCAGAAGGAACCTGTGCAGTCCCACCTGAGGTTTGCCAATGAACATCAGACTGGTAGGATACGATAAGGAGGTGCTGTGGTCAGATGTAACCAAGAACTGCTGCCTATGATCCCAAGAACACCTTCCTCACCATCATGCCTGAAAGCGGTATCATCATGGTTTGAGGGTGTTTGTCTGGCCAAAGCGCAGGACAACTTCACATCATCAACAAATGGATGGAGGGAGACATGTAAAGCGCAATCCTGAATGGCAATGTCCCTTCCTCCACCACTAGACTGAAGGTGGGCCATTTTTGGATCTCCCAGCATGACAATAATACGCAACATACAGTCAAAGCAACGAAGGAGTGGCTCAAGAAGAAGCATATTAAAGTCATGAAGTGGCCTAGACAGTCTCCAAACATTAAACCTATAGTAATTCTATGGAGGGAACTAAACCTCCCATTTGCCAAGCTACAGCCACAAACTATTAATGTTTTAGAGATAATCTGCAATGAAAAGTGCACAAAAATCATTTGTAATATATGCAGAAACATTGTCATCAACTAAAACAG
The DNA here is from genome assembly GCF_034702125.1 of Engraulis encrasicolus. Classification (NCBI taxonomy): domain Eukaryota; kingdom Metazoa; phylum Chordata; class Actinopteri; order Clupeiformes; family Engraulidae; genus Engraulis; species Engraulis encrasicolus. The sequence goes on from NC_085866.1 coordinate 51,748,077, forward strand.
TGATTCCCAACCTATGGGCCGGGGCCCACTGGTGGGCCCTGAAGGTATTCCAAGTGGGCCTTGAAATCATTTTCCAAAAATAATAATCATATTTTGGTGTGTGTTGTTGTTGATTTATTTGAGTTTTATTCTTAATTGGGTCAGAGGTGGGCCCCGAATATTTTTTGACAATTCTGAGTGGCTAAATTAATTACGAATCAATTAATATATATTCTTCAAAGTTATTTTCTGGAATTTCTTTTTGTTCTTTTTGCATATTATCATTAAATGTATAGACTGTTAAGAACTGCATTATAATAATCTACTGCATTTCTGAACACTACGACTGTTATAAGTGTTTTCCATGTCTAAGGGGGGCACTGACACTGGGGGGCGAAAACAATACATTTCCCCGCTGTCAGCCTAGCCACAACAACTTTTGGGGGACTTCATTCTTCATTCACCATCCCATTTGCAAATGAGAACATGACATTTGAATTGACATACAGTGGTGCTCATATGTTTACATACCCCAGCAGAATATACACTTTCTTGGCGATTTCTCACAAAATATGAAGGATTACACAAAACCTTTTTTTCACTCATTGCTAGTGACTGGCTTAAGATATTTATTAGCAATCTTCTGTGTTTACTCTTTCAAAAGCATGGCCACACCCCAAACTACCCAAATGACCCTGTTCAAAAGTTTACATACCCTAGTTTCTGATGCTGAAAGGGGTATGCCACTATTTTGGGGCTTAATACAGTTAAAAATTTTGGCTGGGGTTTGTAAAGATGGTAAAGTATCTTATTTTTCATGTTAAGCGTTGTCTTGCTTTAAGACAAGTTAAAAGAGGGAATATGTCGCTAAGCTAGTGAAAGTCAATGTATCCGTGTAGCATTGTAGCATGCTACACGGATCCATTGACTTTCACTAGCTTAGCGACATATTCCCTCTTTTAACTTGTCTTAAAGCAAGACAATGCTTAACATGAAAAATAAGACACTTTACCACCTTTATAAACCCCAGCCAACGATTTTAACTGTACTAAGCCCCAAAATAGTGGCATACCCCTTTAATATGGCCCTGTTTAACATCAAGGACCGCTCTAAATTGTTTGTGGTAGTTGTGGATAAGGCTCTTAATATTCTCAGATGACAAAACAGCACATTCTTCCTGGCAGAACGGTTGTTTCCTATAATATTTTTGGGTGTCTTGCTGGAACCTCACATTTGAGGTTTTCCCTGAGTGGCTCAATGATGTTGAGATCAGGAGAGTGAGATGGTAGCTCAAAAACCTTCATTTTATTCTTTCTGAAGCTAATGACGGGTTGATTTGGCTTTCTGTGTCGAAATATTGTCACGTTGGCACTGTTGGAATTTCAATTCAGAAATGCAATATGAGGGGGTTTGGTTGAAATCAAGCCATTGGGCAAGGGAATCATTGCATTGCAATGATCGTTGCAAGGGAAATTGTTCAGGAGGCATAGGACAACCAAAAAATAACTTCAGGTGAAATATAGGGCAACATGAAAAAATGTTTTGAACTGTACAGCAAAGAGGCACTTGAGGAAAGATGGGCTGTTGGGGGTTGCCAGGAGAAAGCCATTACTACAAAAATGCAAACATGTTATTTTGCATATGATACACCAAATAGCATAGTGAGAAGCATCAGAATGCCTGTGACAATGTCATTTGGAATAATGAGATCAATATGGAACTTTTTTCAGCCACTATTAACAGTACCATTTGGAGAACAGTCAACGGAGCCTATGATGAAAGTTACACCATACCCTTCTGTGAAACATGGTCATGGACCACTGATTTCATGGGGACATTTGAGTTACAAATGCATTATACTTTTGATCCATACTCGCAGAATGATGAATACATTGCCCTGTGAAAAATACTGGAGGAAACTTGACACACATCAGCCTTGAAACTGCACATGGTCCATTGTTTGGACATGCCAACATGACAAAATTTCAACACAGAAAGCCAAATCAACCCGTCATTAGCTTCAGAAAGAATAAAATGAAGTTTTGAGCGATCACTCTCCTGATCTCAACATCATTGAGCCATTTAGGGGAAACCTCAAATGTGAGGTTCCAGCAAGACACCCAAAAATATTATAGGAAACAACCATTCTGCCAGGAAGAATGTGCTGTTTTGTCATCTGAGAACATTAAGAGCCTTATCCACAACTACCACAAACAATTTAGAGCGGTCCCTGATGTTAAACAGGGCCATATTCAGCATTAGAAACTAGGGTATGTAAACTTTTGAACAGGGTCATTTGGATAGTTGGGGTTGTGATCATTCTTTTGAAAGAGTAAACACAGAAGATTGCTAATAAATATCTTAACCCAGTCACTAGCATTGAGTGAAAAAAAAGGTTTTGTGTAATCCTTCATATTTTGTGAGAAATTGTCAAGAAATCGTATATTCTGCTGGGATATGTAAACATATGAGCACCACTGTATATATATATATATATATATATATATATATATATATATATATGAAATACACTTCTTTTGTGAGTGATGTCACCACAAGGCCACAAGCAGGAGGCCAGGGAGGACAGGGGTTAAGATATTAGGAAGACCACAATGACAGAGGTGGTTTGGACTGGGCTGTTGTGACATGGAAATGACACAAGAGGGCACTGCTGGCTAGTCTGTTAGAAGTGTGATGCACAGTATGCATTGCCATGAATACATAAGAATGGACTATTGTTGTATACATCATTTATTAAGGTTATAGAAGCATGTAAACATACACATTGTAGGCCTACCATTAAACAAAGTACCATTTTTGGACACTTTTCTAAGCATGTGGCGATTGTGTCAATTCAGTTCTTCGATAAAGAAAGTGGGTCTTCTTGAGAGACGTACGCTCGCTGCCCCATTTGTCCTGTGGGTGGCACGTTGGCATCTGGGCACAGACAGCACACAGCACAAGTCCCTGTGTGTGAACCCTTACGGAGAGGAGACTGGCAGAGCGAACGCATAATGGTGCACTCTGTCAGCTGTAAATTGCGTAGGGCATTCTCCACATTAACACGCATGTACACACACGCACGCGCGCGCGCACACACACACACACACGAGAGAGAGAAAGAGAGAGCGAGACAGACAGACATCTCTTGCCTGCTTTTCTTTTTTAGTGCATGCTGCACATCTGTTTTGTGCCTCGTCCCCAGGGTCTGTGCAGTGTAATCTATTGCATTAGCTCACATTAGTGCATATTGCCCATGGGCCTTCATAATCACACAACGCAAAATGAGCATTTCACTTAGCATCACCCTCACAGGCAAGACACACACACACTCACACACACACACACACACACACACACACACACACACACACACACACACACACACACACACACACACACAGACGCCTACCACTAAGGGATGGGGGGGGTGGCAGACACAGCTGGACATCACACACACACACGCACACACACACACACTACACACACCCTTCCTGTTGTCACGGCAGCCCGTCAGGGACAATGCCCTTGAATTCTTTTGTGCTTTTAGAACCTGCTTGAGGATTTACTGTCAGTCCTCCTGCTCTAATGAGACATGCTTGGCTTGTCCTGGCCCTCTGCTCTGCCTGCTCAGTGCATTCTCTTACATTCATGTGTGTGTCATATACACATGCGTATTACATGTGTGTTGGATTTTTTGTTGTTGTTTAATTACATGTTTGTTCTCTAAACAATAGCTGGTTGTGATGTTTTTTATGTAGTGACAATTCACCGGGACTGTGTAAACAGTAATAGATAGGTCATACATTAAATTTGTTCTCATATGAATGAATGAATGAATGAATTCATTCATTCATGTTTCTGTCAAATGGCAATGCAACATTAAACAGTCGATACACAGTTGTAACAGTTGTAAAATGCCCTTTGTGACCCAGCCGGGGTCCTTTGCCAGCCATGCCCCATCTCTCTCTCTCTCTCTCTCTCTCTCTCTCTCTCTCTCTCTCTCTCTCTCACACACACACACACACACACACACACACACACACACACACACACACACACACACACACACACACACACACACACACACTGTCTTCCTGTCACACGGCTGTCCTATAAGCTACAAAAGACACAAAAAGACACACTCACCCAAAAACAATAAATAATGACATGAACAGAGCACAACACCATGAACATGCTGAAGGTCCTAAGAAATAGTGAAATTTAAGGCTTAAGATCACAAAATAAAGCATCAGGATATATTAGGACAGGTTTGTGGATGTATCACGTAATTACATTGCTCTTTTTTATGGACACACAACACACTTCTATTTTCACTACTTTGCTGTTTTTTGATAGGCCTGTGCTTATTCTGTAGCTTTGCTCTTTTCAGGCCTCCAACGTGTTTGGAAAAAAACCTGCGTACTGTCCATTACATATGTGAATATTTATGTAATTACGTGATACATCCACGAAAATAGAAGTGTGTTGTGTGTCCATAAAAAAGAGCAATATAATGATGGTGTGATTGTAGTTCTAGTGTGTGGTACAGTATGTGTAGCGGTGCTCATGTCCGGTGGCCTTTGTGGGTATGGACAGGGCAGTTGAATTGGGGGGGGAGTTACAAATGAGTCAGTAGTCCCAGGCCCATGGAGAGAGGCAGCCCAGAGGGGAAGGGGCCTTTTAGATTACTTTGTCCCGGGCCTTAATGGGGGGGCTAAAAATGAGTCAGTAGTACCGGGCCCAGGGAGAGGGGGGGCATTTTATGAATTTGTCCATGGCCTGGCCAAAGCTGTTGGCGTCCATGGGCATGGTCCATGCTGGCTCTCCCCCCCTCTATACTCCTGCCCTCTGCTCCTGCTGCTGCTGCTACAGGCGGCCCAGACTCAGCAGCCTTTCTCCCCCACTCTACACCCTCACACTACCAGCCACACCAACACCAGCACCACAGAAATAGTAGAACAACAGCTTAATTAGCCTCCTGTGGGACAATGGTGGAGCCGGCACAAAACTCCACTCACTCACTGATTGGCCTGCACTGCACACATGCACTCGCACACACAAATCATAAACAGGAACAACATAGAGGAAGTCTGGCCTATACCTGAGACAGAGAAGGAAGGTCAGCTCAGCTCTCTTAGAAAAACACAGTCCACAGGAGAACAAGCATCCCTGCATGTTAATTGTGACCTATTAGTCTGACTTCTTACCGTGTTGGGTTTTTGTGCATTTTTGTAAACATCGTCGAAATATGTTTTTTTTTTACTGTACTGTTTGTCAGGTTCTTTATTTGGTAGGCATTGTAATTAGCGTTGTTGTGTACATTTAGTGTATTATTACAATATTGTGCGTTGGTATTGCAGAGGAAGGTGAGTTTGGCAATAGATAAAGCTGTCCTCGCTGAATAAAGCTATACGTAGATTAATCACAAGAGTCACTTGGCAAAGAGTCCAAAGTTGTTTTGGTATCCCGTGTTGGTGAGTCTATCCTGACTGGCCTGGATGTACTCTGCAATGCCAACTTGCTGCTTGTCATGGTGTGTGGACAGATTGCTTGTCTCTGGTGGATCTGGACAGTTCATCAGTTCATCATGGACATCATCACTCAGCCTCGTGGAGGAGGAAGAGGCTGGGAGCATGCAGTGGCACTGCAAAGAAATGTTGGGCCCCACAAATATCTCAGAATTAACAAGCCAATGAAATTAAAATATATTATTGTAATGGACTTCAAAGGTCCCCGTGTCAGTGTAGGGCCTTAGAATCACCCCATAGGGCTGACAGGTCATCTGGTCATACAGAGAATTTTCCCGCCCTATTGAGGAGGGAGAGGCTGTAAGCACATCATGTGGTAGCCTGCTCTACCATACCCTCGTACTTATTTCACTCACAAGATACACGATATTTTATTGTCATTTGTACATGAATTCCAGAATTGAATTCTAGAACGCATGTGCAATGAAAAGCTTCCCTGCTCGGAGAGTCCCCTGTTTCGTTTAGGTTAGGAAGTTAGGAAAAATAGTAAATAGTAAAAAGTATCTGCATTTTAAAAAAGGCATGTTGGAGAAAAAAGGGAGATATCTCAAGTGAAGGAGTGGTTATAATCTCTATGGTGGTTTTAATTTCTAAGGACATGACACGGATGGCTAACAGTGATGTGTAGCCTAGATTCATTAATGACAATCCAGTGCCACATATTCCAAATGACCCGGTTTTACATGTCCAGCTCAACTGTCTGATTGCCTGGTTGAATGATTGATTGGTAGTATGGAATATGCGGCACTGGACTGTAACTAATGAAACCCTGTTGCCCATCACTGATAGCTAGATAGCCAGAGACTATAGGCATGTGGTGCACCCGGAAGCAGAACAGCGGCCCCCGAGCCCCAAACCCCGCCTCCCACCCCCCATCTCTGAGCACCAGGAAGGGGACCGAGGCGTCGGGAGATGGCCAGGACCATATGGAGGAGGCAGAGATAGCACCAGCCCAGCATACGCTGAGCATAATGGATGATGTGTCATGTTTCATGTTGCAGGGAGGCCGTCAAGAGACCTCGAGCAGGGAAATCAAAGCATGTTGCCCAGCAGCCAAAGCGACTTTTTGCAGCATTTAAAGATTTTGGCTTCGTTATCGTACCCCCTCCTCCTCCCAACGCTGCATCACACAGAGAGGGCTGTGTTATAATGTTTATATATTTATAAGCAATCATATCTGTCTGGCATATGGTAACCCTCTCCATGGTTATCATTATGGTCATACCAATATACAGCAGCTGAAAATAATACTGTAAAGAAAACTAGGAGTAAACTGTTGAAGTAAAATAACATGTCTTGGTATGTCCATTCTAACATAGAGAAAACTAAATGCATACTCTTAAAGTCGTAGCCTCCACAGATGGGGTCACCGGCAGACCTATTCACTATTTACTGAAAATACTCAACTTCATCATAACAACATTGCTATGGCATTACAGAGAGATCATAACATAGCCATTACAGTTCAGGTTCTAACATAGGCTCTGCACAAAGGAGTGAAGCCTTTCTCAAATCACGTCACATTATCAAGCTTCTGAAAGCCAGTGTCACTTATCTTTTCTATAGTTGTGTTTTATAATTCGGTGACAAGGTAAGGTCTGGTGGGCACACACAGTGGTGTAGTCTACGTATACATAGAACGCGGGTATACGGAGTATACCCACTTCTAAATTTCAGGGATTTCAGTATACACACTTAAAATTGATTGATCCATTATTTTGAATAGCACAAATACAGTATACCCACTTCAAAAAATACTCAAATATACAGTATACCCACCATAAAAAAGTAGACTACACCACTGGGCACACACAGGAATTCCTGGTTTCGTTGGATGCTGAGAACCAAGCTGCTCAACTGGGTTTGTTTGTCCCCTGTGCTACTTCTTCTGCCCCCTTGCTTAATTCTATTGAACTCATGTAGTACTGAAGGAAGAGAGGAGAAGCATATAACAGCCAGGAGACCAAACCGCAAAGCTTAGCTTTCTCCTTACTGTCTGTGAGGCATGCACACGGTGTGTGTGTGTGTGTGTGTGTGTGTGTGTGTGTGTGTGTGTGTGTGTGTGTGTGTGTGTGTGTGTGCGAGAGTGCGTGCGTGCGTGTGTGTGTGTGTTTGTGAGAGAGAGAGAGAGAGAGAGAGAGAGAGAGAGAGTGAAGGGGAGGGAGGGAGGGAGGGAATGGGGGGAAAATTTTGCCAGGGGGGAAAGACCACATGCTTGTTAAATACCCTCCCTGTCTCCTTTCCGTGTCCCCATCCCTTTCTCTTGTTCTACTCTCTGCACTCCCCACCCCCCTAAACCTCTACCCCCACCTAGAATCAGCCCCCCCCCCCCTTCTCTCTCTCTCTCTCTCTCTCTCTCTCTGTCTCTCTCTCTCTCCATCTCCCGGCCTCCCTCGCTCCTGTGTCAGAATTACACTTAAGTGCTGTTGGCGATACCCATGAGTAAACCCTATAAAAGCCCAGGCATGCAGGCATGGGCCGCGCACGCGTTATTGTTTCTCGCGGATGATTGATTGATGGATGGCTGCTGACACTTCAATGAAGCTGTTTCCACTGCCATCTCTATCCCATGATGTGCGGCGTATATTCGCTATCCACGCCTCATTGCTCGTCTGTGTCATTCCTGGAAGTTCATTTACACTGCCTTCCCTCAAGGACCTTTTTCTCCCTCTCTCTCCCCTCATCTCTCCTCCTCTTTTTTTATCTTTTTCTTTCCTCCCCCCTCCTCGTTCTTCTCTCATTTTCTCCCCCCCTCCTCTCTCTATATCATATTGTCTTTTTGTCTGTTCATGTGTCTCCTTTTTTTATTGTGTCAAAATGTGCCATTTCTTGTCATCTCTGCAGGAGCTGGAATCATTTGCCTGGCACAATAAAACACACGGTGCGGTGTGGGGCGGAGGGGTGGTGGAGGTGGAGCTGGGGAGATAGGGAGATATGCGGTGGGGGATGGAGGACCTAGGTGTGGAGAGGGGGAGGTACTTTATTTACAGTCGACATGCTGTATATCTTGCATGCCTTTACGATCCTCATGTGTGTAGACCCAAAGGTAAGGAAATAATTTACGGCTAAAAACGGCTATAAAAATGTTACAAAAAACCCTACTATCTTTACCAAGATACTGGTAAACCACAAAGAAAGTGTAATATTCGATGTAATTATCCTTAACACCTCTAACTCTTCATTGGCTTCCAAAATGCTTTATTGCCTTTTTTTGGAAAACAATCTGTTACTTTGCAGCAAGCAGTGCTACTGTAGGGGAGTGCACCATATCTGCAGAAATTTGCCTCTTTCGAGAAAAAAAGCTGTTACTTTGCAGCAAGCAAGCAAGCAAGCGATAGTAGGGGTGCGCCATTTTTTTTCAAAGACAATTGCTCATTTTTCTCTCATATGAGGAGCAGATGGTGGGCTAGCGTTTGGAGCAGTGGCTTTCTGGGATGGCAGCCATGAGACGCCCCCTCAGGTGCCATCATCCAGCCCCGCACACACAGGGAGCGTGATGGGTAGGACATGGCACCTCCTCTCAAATCGCGCCCGTCTGTTCACTTTTTCGGCTTTTTGTTGTTGTTGTTGTGTTGCGGTATGGTGTTGTGCTATTTTCCCTACTGTATCGCACCATACTTCAAACACTTCGATAATAACTTGCGAAAAAGAAGACAGAAAAATTATGGATTGTGTGCCTAAATGTCAGGTGTGTGGTTGGACTTTGTTCACATTGTTTGATTTTTTTTAGGCCGTAGTGGCCCTTGGTTGGCCTTGTTAAAGTCACCTCTGTTTCACTGCAGAGATGGGGGTGGGAGAGAGACACAGAGAGAGAGAGAGAGAGAGAGAGAGAGAGAAGAGAGGAGGAGAGAGAGGAGAGACAAATAGAGGACAGTAAAATGCTATAATTTTCATAATGGCCTTCTGGCTGTTGCACATTTGCCCAAATGAGCTATGCGTTTGACTG
>NC_085866.1:51765032-51767532 GCF_034702125.1 Engraulis encrasicolus
ACGCTGCATATGATATAATTTAGAAAATCAACATTGCTTCGTGTGGGTTTCGAACCCTCAACCTCCATATCTCTGATGCAGCAGCATGCATTACCACTAAGCCAAGCAGCTAATTGTCATGCATAGTCCAGCAAGACTATATTACATTGCATTGCAGAGCTGAACAATGGACTTCTAGAATGCTTGCTCGCACCTGCTCGTTAAGAATGGAATCTTGAGACAGTGACAGTTGAAATGGAATCCTTCACTGGCTGCACCTGTTGTGATTGACTGAAAGACAGTTAGTATTGAGCCTTTAACAGGGGAGAAAATGAGAATGAGTTTTTTGTCTTTACAACATCGTTGTAAAAAAAACTAAAAGGAGTTGGCACGTGTCCTTTTCACAGATCGGAGTCATGCTTGTGATGTCTCTAACAGTCTTTGAATGAAGTTTATAGGTTAAATTTTTCAGGCACAAATGGACCTCCGTGTGGGACATGCGCTGATCTCTTGAAAAAGGCACTTTTCAAAAGACTGGGATTCTCCATAGAGCCAGGCCTGTTTTTTTTACAAACCTGCCATTTAAAAAGTATTGGGAGTTGGGAGATGAAACTTTCACAATTTGGAGACATGCCATAGAGCTCGCTAACAACGCGTCAACTAAATTTCTAGGTGAAAGTGTTGATGTTTTATGACCGAAAAAGCCTCCTACACTCTAATCTCTAGAGTGGCGGAACTGTCGTTCATGAAGGTTCCACCATGGTTTTCAATGGAGACCCAGGCTTTCACAAAATCGCCAAAAACGGGAAAACGACAAGAGACACGGAAAAGCCTATTAATATACGCGATCTCTAAGCCGAGCCGGTCGTTTTAGTGTTTGAACGGTGTCTCTATCTCGAAAGGCCTAGGAGGATATCCATTTTCTATTTTTGCTGCCCCTGCACAAGAGAACCAATAATAACTAGAAATGCATTCTCACAGAAAATGCTGGAAGCGGGCTTGCCTTTTGGGGCAGAGATGAAACAAAGTACTATTGAGAAAACAAAGCTAAAAGAAATCTTGGAAAAACTCCATCCACCCAGTCAGAAGTTATGGGCCAAACAATTCAGCCATCTTGGATTCAGCCATCTTGAAAGTGTTGTAGCTCTGCGTTTTGGGGATATACTAAATGACATACATGGTATTTTAAGTTGGCTAAGGAACACTGCATATGATATAATTTTGAAAATCAACATGGCTTCGAGCGGGATTAGAACTCACAACCTCCATATCTGTAATCCAACCCCTTTGCCATTGATATTAAATGACATACAATACATGATATTTGAAGTTGGCTAAGGAACACTGCATATGATATCATTTTGAAAATCAACATGGCTTCGACTGGGGTTCGAACCTCCAACCCCCATATCCCTAATTCAGCACATTTGCCATTCATACTAAATGACATACATGGCATTTTAAGTTGGCCAAGGAACACTGCATATGATATAATTTTGAAAGTCAACATGGCTTTGACTGGGATTCGAACCCCCAACCTCCATATCTGTAATCCAGCACATTTGCCATGCATACTAAATGACATACATGGCATTTTAAGTTGGCCAAGGAACACTGCATATGATGCAATTTAGAAAATCAACATGGCTTTGACTGGGTTTCGAACCCTCAACCTCAATATCTGTAATTCAGCACATTTGCCATCCATACTAAATGATATACATGGCATTTTAAGTCGGCCAAGGAACGCTGCATATGATATAATTTAGAAAATCAACATGGCCTCAGGTGGGTTTCGAACCCTCAACCTCCATATCTCTAATGCAGCAGCATGCATTACCACTAAGCCAAGCAGCTAATTGTCATGCATAGTCCAGCAAGACTATATTACATTGCATTGCAGAGCTCAACAATAGACTTCTAGAATGCTTGCTCGCACCTGCTCGTTAAGAATGGAATCTTGAGACAGTGACAGTTGAAATGGAATCCTTCACTGGCTGCACCTGTTGTGATTGACTGAAAGACAGTTAGTATTGAGCCTTTAACAGGGGAGAAAATGAGAATGAGTTTTTTGTCTTTACAACATCGTTGTAAAAAAACTAAAAGGAGTTGGCAAGTGTCCTTTTCACAGATCGGAGTCATGCTTGTGATCTCTCTAACAGTCTTTGAATGAAGTTTATAGGTTAAAATTTTCAGGCACAAATGGACCTCCGTGTGGGACATGCGCTGATCTCTTGAAAAATGCACTTTTCGAAAGAATGGGATTCTCCATAGAGCCAGGCCTGTTTTTTTTTACAAACCTGCCATTTAAAAAGTATTGGGAGTTGGGAGATGAAACTTTCACAATTTGGAGACATCCCATAGAGCTCGCTAACAACGCGTCAAATAAACTTCTAGGTGAAAGTGTTGATGTTTTATGACCGAAAAAGCCTCCTACACTCTAATCTCTAGAGTGGCGGAACCTTGGTTCATGAAGGTTCCACCATAGTTTTCAATGGAGACCCAGGCTTTCACAAAATCG